>NW_021636470.1:0-49603 GCF_004799145.2 Neltuma alba
TATATCTATAAAAGTTAGGTTCATACATGTATTTGTATTTGTGGGTTGTTTTTAATCATAATTCAAAAAAGGTGGCGATGATTGATGATTATCTTCCTTTTTCCCACCATTGTAACTATATTTAATTAAAGCCACTTGGGATTTCGTAATCTTCCTTAGATGATTATGAACACACTTTTATGATTTATTACACAAAATTATTTAATATTCATATGTCACATATCATGTGTATCTCTCTACAAATTTCCTGATCTTTTATGGGTTTCTCTCATTTAAGATACATTTGCGATCTCTAATATAAAAACTACTAGAAGAGTTGAATTTAGTTCTAAATATAATAATCCAAATGATTTAAGAGAGTATTTTTTAAAAAAATTGATACATATATTTAATAAATAATTAATTTATTTAACTAATTTTTTTAATTTACACAAATTAGTTAAGTAGACTGTATTAAGGATAGCTATGTCAATTTTTGGAATTCATTTTTAATTAGTGTACTGAGAAGTGCTTAGATATTTCTGGACTTCATTTCTAATTTTTCAGAATCTGAGAGGACTTTCCGAGATATTTTTTTGAATAGCCCTTTTTGTAATATGGAAAGTAACTTTTTATTTTATATACTGTTGAAGATTTACAAGTGAATTCAAACTCGATGCGGATCCTTGCTTGCGTGAAAGTGAATGTTGCTTCATCGAGTTTATTGGTGAGTGATAATGAAAATTCATTTGGCTAATAATTCCAATAACAATTACTTGACAACATAATTCCTTATTTATTTTAATTTATTCAGTTTTATTTACTACTGAGCTTCATGGAAGCATATCTATTAGGGTTCAATTTGTGCTCCTTCTGCATCTTTCAGTATATTATCTATTTTTTCACCACTAATATATTTGGCAGTTATAGTCAACAAGATGAAAGATTATTCACTGTTTGGTTGGATATACTCCTCTGGTCCTTAATATAGGACCCAATTGTTGAGTTGATTTGGTCTTAAATATAAGACCATTTCTCATATTTGTCAATTTTCTCTAATTACCCCTACGGATACTCCTTCAACCATAATCAAGTAGAAGAGGAAGATAGGGTATTTTGAGAAAATGATTATGGTATTTTAGGAAAAACGTGTCACATTTCTTATAATTAACTAACTTACCTAACTCCTTAATCTAATCAAATTAGTTAAATGGGTCTATATTAAGGACCGGAGGAGTATATTAAATCTGACTTTGCTACGTAACATATACTCCTCCGGTCTTAATATAAGACCTAATTGTCGAGTTGGTTTTGGTCCTAAATATAAAACTCATTTCTCATATTTATCAATTTTCTCTAAATTACTCTTATGGACACTTACTCAACCATAATCAAATAGAAGAGGGAGAGGAGGTATTAAGAAAGATGATTATGGTGGTTTTAGAAAAAACACATTTCTTATAATTAATTAACTTATCTAACTTTTTAAATCTAATCAAATTAGTTAAATGGGTCTTATATTAAAGATCAGAGGAATATAATTCCCCCCGCTTAGTCAGTACAAGATTTTTTCCCTGTTGCTTAGAAATGTACTCTATCCCATGATTAACTAGCTTCATGATATTTGAGGGGTGGTCATTAATATTCCTAAACTTACAAAAACAAATTCACTAAAATTATTATCACAACAAAATGTGTTGAGAAATTAAAAGGATGCCACCAACTTGATGCAATTAAGGTGAGCAATATTTTTTTTTCAAAAATCAATTACCATTTCTTTGCTCTGTATTTGGGACCAACTAGGATTTTAAAACTCTGCTGTATAATTAGAGACTGGGGGGTTGGCAAAAAGGAAGAAAAATAACTACAGACTGAAGGATTGTGGGCTATGCAGAGTTCCATGGGCAGTTTGATATATGATGAGCCTGCCTGCACTCCTTTGATGGGCCGTGGTCTTGGGCCAGAGAACAGAACAAAAAGGAGTATGTTTCGTATTGGGCCATCGGAGTTGCCACGCAGAAAGGAGCGAGAGAGAACTTCGTGGGACCCCATGACCCAGCCCATCAAGGACTGGACTCGACTTGCTCGATTTTAGCCCAAGTTAGTCCAGCCCCCACCAGATGAGGAGTACAAGACTAAAAACACTGGACCGGGCCCCAGGTGATATTCGACCCGGTCAAACTCAGTTCACATGCTCCCCATTTCAAGGATAAAATTGATATCTTCAAAAATTGTTTAATAAAAAATATTTTGAATTATATATGTATTTTAAAATTTCATGTGATAAATAATATAAAATTTGAAGGATTTACTGATAAATTTTTATGTTTTAAGATGTTAGCAAAGTTAATTTTGAATCGAGAAAAAGATCACAAGGATGACCATTTAACAGGATTTTTTTTTTTTTTGATGAGCCATTTAACAGGATTTTGGCATCATAAGTAGGAGGGGAACGAAATTGATTCAACACGTGAAAGGAAAAAAAAAAAAAAAGAAGGTTAAAGCAGAATATCTGGATATGAGCAAAGACAGAGAGGCAGCAAGTAAAATTTAGCATCAATATGAATGAAGACAAAAAGGCACGTGTCTGTTCTTTACAATAGAAAGCAGAAACAGTGCTTAAAGGGAATTTGCTTGGAGGTGGAATTGAATTGAGAATCGACCATCACCACCTCATCTTCCTTCAGCCACCTACCCAACCAGTGGCACCCACCCACCATTCCTTCTCACGAATGGTCCGAAATACCCTCTCCATCAACGACTTCCTATAACGCTTCAACACTTCGACTTCACCAAACATTTTCCATCTTCCAAGGCCCCAGCTCTTTCAATGGAGGACGAAGCCTCTCATCATCAAAGACCGCAGATTTGGATGCTCCTCTTCACGCAATTGGCTTCGTGATTGAAGATGTCTCCCCCCACAGGGTGGCCGGCCGCCTCCCTGTGACTCATAAGTGCTGCCAGGTCAACCCCAACTTTTCTTCATTCCCAATTTCCCCTTCTTTCTTCTGTGCTTGATTTACTGAGATCTCAATGTTTTTGGTTGCCGAATTTAGCCGTTCAAGGTCTTACATGGAGGGGTGTCGGCCATGATCGCAGAGGGCCTGGCAAGCATGGGAGCTCACATGGCTTCTGGTTTCAAAAGAGTAGCCGGAGTTCAGCTCAGCATCAACCATCTCAGACGCGCCGAGCTGGGTGACTTGGTCCATGCCGAAGCCACCCCTCTTCATGTTGGCAAAAGCATCCAGGTCTTCCTTCCTCTTTCACATTGCATCTCTGTCTCTCTTAATTCCTTCCATGCACAAAAGTTCAGTTTATGAGGCTTTCTGGTATCAATAAAACATCACAGAATCACAACATTATGGGCATAAACTGAATAAACTTTTAATTCTTTCATACATTACTTACGCCATAAGCTGATGCTCTGCTGTTAGCCATCAAGAATTAAACGCGATTTAGTCCTACCATTTTATATCCTCTCATTCCCATGTCGTGATCAAATCACCTTTGAAACCATATAGACCAATAACGACCTTGCACAATTCTGGTTTTTTTGGCCTCCTCTTCCATTAAGAACAGTCGATCATTTATCCTCCAACATCCTCCCTCCCTTTGAATCATCACTCCGAATTCCATCTGCTGTACCTGTTGCCACAACTTCCTTATCCTGCATCCAAGCAACTTGATTCTGATGTAGTGAAATTCATAGCAGGCTCATATGTTGGTCAGCACTTAGCTGTTGAACATCACCTTATTCCTGTAAAGCCTGATTTCACACAGAGCCAAGGCCATTAATCTGGCTTAGTCCGCCAGCTGCTAATGAAATGGATCGACTTAAGAAAACCGTAGAATTATAAATAGCAACCCCACCCCCCACTTCCCCGGCCCCAAAAAAGAAGAGAGAGATAAATGGATGCAAGTGTTTCCATTCTTTACTCATAGAACCTCTGTCCCTAAACTGTTATCATCTCAACAATCGACATAGCCACATTCTGGTTTCCGTCTCTGCCTCGTGACCAAGTCGTTATTAATCTGTTCATTTGACCAGTTGTTGAAAGAAACTGCTTGGAGATCTGCCGAATAACTTGAGAGTTGAGAAGAAAAACTAGTACTAAGAAATTGAAAATTCCAACCTCTTTCGTCACTATATGAACATTTTTCCGGCTAAACATGATTGATATCGCCTCAGCATTTCTTTTTTTGTGCTTGAGTTTTCCTATTCGCTGAAGTTGGAAGTGGTCTGGTCATCATATATTTAAATTAGCATAGAATGTTTTCTACTTTACTGACACATATACTAGCAGATAGAGGAATTGAACCATTACAGTAATCAAGCTCACCCCAATGTTAAAGTTTGAGCTTGGTTTCAAGTGAACAATCAATTAATTGGCTGTTTCAGTTTTAATCTGCAGCTATTTGGCAGCTTAGTATCGTTAGCTTAAGAAGGATTAAAAATGCTATCCGTTTCATTTTCCCTCGATGTGGCACTGGGCATCACACCATACCTTCTTACTCTTAGGAGAAAATGTTCACTGGATTAGGAACTACATGCCCCATAACGAGCAAGTACATGTTGGTTAAATTCTACAACATAGAAGTCATATGTTGCTCTATTCAAACGTCATAAACAGACCCTGCTCATCAAATTTTACTCTATTTTGAAGCAGGTATGGGAAGTGAGAATTTGGAAGATAGATCCTTCAAACTCTCAAAATAGATCCTTGGTATCATCGTCTAGGGTTACTCTTCTAAGCAACATGCCAGTCCCAGATCATGCAAAAGATGCTGACAAAGCTCTCAAGAAGTATGCAAAACTGTGAATATTCATATGGTTTGATTTGTTTAAGTAATAAGTACAATTCTTCTGTAACCAGAATTGCATCAAGTCAAAAAAAAAAAAAAAAAGAATTCCTGAGATGCACAACATGATCATATCTTTTTTTGTGCATTTATGTATATGGATAATGAAACATCTTGCAATTAAAGGTTCAGGAGAAGCCTGGAAACTAATCCAACTGCGAAAAGAAACGCTATGCACGATCAGCTTTTCTCGGCATTTTGCAATTACAGCACCAAACTCAAAAGAACCAATAGTTTCCTTTAATTTGAGTTCACTAGCTGCTTCATTTTCAACTGAACCAGATGAACGAACAGGCCTGACAAGCAGTCAGCAATTCCCACATGGCGGTAAGTTCAGAGATATAGTTTTTTTTTTTTGGTTGGGGTGTGCGGAGGAACGTAGTGGTTATCTAGGCAACATTGGGGATATTCAGAATTAGGATATTGAGTCCTTGTTCCGGAAGGATCTTGCATCTTTAGTGTCTCTGTCATTCTCTACCGTGCGGATTCCAGAAATTTCATGCCTTAAAACGAAGGGAAGACATCGCACCATCAGAGATAGACTGACAGAAAAGGCTTAAACTGTACATCTATACAACTTATAACGAACAAAGGAACTCGAGAAGTATCACCTGAGATTTCTAAGTTCTTGGGCCAAGTCGTTCACCTCCATACTAGAAAGTTTGAGAGAAGATAAAGTTCCCGGTACCTCTTCTGAGGCAACTTTAGACAATTTTTTCATTGAAACTCCTAATCTTCCAAAAGCCTGTGCATGGCATGAAAACTCACCAATAAATGCCAGCCATTCTAAACATGTGCTATAGATGTGCTAAAACAGATGAAAACTGAATTCTTCGCTCACAACACTGAATAGAAATCCTTTTGAACTTACAATTACAGTTGGAACAGATACCAAAGCCACTGAAAAGAATGCACCAAAAGCCTACTACCAAAACACCAAAAAGACAAACTGATAATGAGAAGAAATGAGCATGAGAAACTAATTCAAGTTTCATATGCAAAAATATGCTTCCAAACTCTGTTTTGAATACCAAAGTCAGTAACAAATAAACAGAGAGGGTTAAAATAACAGTACCATGGAGAGTGAAAACAAGAGAGACAGAAGCCCCATTTTGGAGTGGGTCGAAACCCTAGATTTTTCACCGCATGAATGAGCGGAGTAGTCGAGACAAATGACTTTGCAGATGATGTGGCTGGGATCGACTTGGATGTCTCTGGTTTCGAAGTTAACTCCGATGAGATGGCTGATGCCGAAGTCGTTAGACGTCTTCGAGGAGTTAGGGCTGGAGCAAAGGAAGTGGAGATCGTCGTCGCCGGTTTCAGGGGAATCGGCAAACTGTTCCAGAGAAGCACAGACTGCGATTCCATTAGGCCCAACATTCTTTCAAGCTCCTTATTGTAATTCTTCTGGTTATTCTTTAGGAATATATTTGAAAATAAAATGTTGAGAAGAATCAATAGAAGCCTTCCTGCAGAAGCTAGTTGCCTCTGAAGTGGACGGAATGGAAGAATCAATGAAAGAAGGGCATGCATACAAGCCCTCCCGGAAAGTGTCCCTATGGCATTTGGAGGGAGAAATATCGCTAATTTTTAAAATCATACTCTTTCCACTGTCAAATAATAGTGCAAGGAATAATTATATTGATATTTGATATACACGTATTCATAATTAATAAATTAATACATATGATTACAAATGGATGGCTGTCTGAATTTTTTTCCTTCCTTTTTCCAACGATTTTTTTTTAATATTTTGTACATTATTACAACAATTGACTTATAATTTACCATTGTTTATCGTTTTTTTTTAATGACATTTATCGTTTTTACTTTTACCTGAAAAAATCAAAAGTATTTAGAAGCCTTAAAAAAATTAGATAGTCATTGAACCCTGCATGTTAATGAATTATTTCTTATTTTTAAGGGTGAAGTACGTAGAATATAGTAGTACTATGTCATTTGTGCATCCAATATCTCAATTTTATTTGTGATGCATCTGATACTTTTATATTATTTTTTTTATGAACCTGGTTTTTTCTTAATTTTATTTATTATGATGATTTATGGTGTTCAATGCATAATAAAAAAAATCAAAAAAATAATATCAGGATAATAGATATATCTGAAAAATAATATTATGATACTGAATTTTTTTTTTTAAGGCACTGGAAAGATTTGGTATTGAGCACCGCTCTACCCTAAAATATGACAAGCTCCTTAAAATGTCTCTATGCAAAGTCAGAAAAAATAATAAATATGAGAGATAACATGAATTAAGATTCTATATTTATTATCAAACACAACTCCCTAACTTTTTTTTCCACTTAACTCCCTAGCTAACTTTAACATTTATGATAAAAAAAAGTAGTAATCATAAGAAAATATTTAGATCAAGTTTTTTACATTCATAATGTCAAATTCTCTAATCACATATGACTATGTATTTTATTTTATTTTATGTGAATTTATAATTAAATAATAATAAATAAAAAATAGTACACTTACCATATGTGATTGGAAAATTTGTTGTAATAAATATAAAAAACTTAGATATAAGTATTGTATAAAAACCTAGATATTGCATAACCCCAAATCAAAATTCCTTAAAAAAATGTATTATTATTTGCAAGTCAAGTGTTGTCTAAATTTGTTAATATATACTACCTCCGGTTTTTAATATAAAATCTTGTTTGACTTTTATTTTGGTCCTAAATATAAAATCCTAATCCACTTTGTCTTTCATATTTATGTATTTTTTTTCAAAGTAGTCCTTCTAATAATAGTAGTTCTAATCAATACACTTGATTATCAAGGATATTTTAGGAAAGACAACAAATATTTAAATAAATATTTAACTTAACTTCTTTTCTTAATCTTCTCAAATTAGTCAGCTAGCTCTTATAATTAGGATTAGACGTTATATTACTAGACACGATCAGGCGATAATTTCTCCGTTACTTTTTACACTGAATGATTTTTAGCTCACCACTCTCATGAAATGGATGTTTAGTTCATGACAAGATTTTTGTATTTGAGCTCTTTCACTGTATTTCCTGTATATAAATTCGCTACAAAACTAGGCTTCGGTCTTTTGCCTTTCTAGTCACGCCAAAGTAATCGAACTTTCAACGACCTCAATTCCAACTCTCTGGGAAGCCAACATTTCATGCAACTACGTTGCTTACCAAATGATTTGTTTGAATTCTTCTTTAAAATGTATTTTTCTGGGGTTACCAAGTCTGACAAGAAAGCAGACTTTTATTAACCAGTCTTGTGCACTATACATTTTGATACAAATATCACCTGCTCCAAGACATACCGACTTTATGTTAAATTATATATAATGATATACTACATTCACTTCTAAATATAAGAACTAGTTGACTTATTTAAATAGATTAAAAAAACAAATTAAGTTAATTATTTGTAATAAATAAGTATTGTCTTTTATAAAATATCCTTACTAATCAAGTTTGTTGGTTAGAAATATTATTATTAGAAGGACTATTTTAAGAAAAAATAAATAAATATAAGAGACAAAGTGGATTTGGGTCTTATATTTAGGACCAAAACAAAAATCAAATAAGATTTTATATTAAAGACCGGAAGCAGTATAAAAGTATATATATTTTTCCTATTTCTTAATTTCCTACATGATTGAAAAATGTTACCCCCGGAATAGAGAGAAGGTTAAAATGTAAAAGGATAGCAAAGGTCGAATAAATTGAGAAAAATAGTAAGACGATAGAGATCTGGACGCGGGTCAGACGCGCACAGAAATAAATTTCCATTCCAGGGCATTTTCTGGACTCTGGTATACCCCGTCGGCTTATCCATCAGTTTGATATTCAACTTGACAAGGTTTTTATTAAGCGCAAAAGAAGAAAAAATGATGGCAACTCTAGCTTTTCCACTTCAAACACATTATGTGATTATGGTACTCTTTGCACGTTCTTTTCCTTTTGTTTTTTTTACCCCTTGGACTGACTAATGCCATGGAATTCTTGAGGCTTCTAAATTTCTTGTAATATTCAATCCTCCATTTTTCATAGAATCATCCGAAAAAACTCCGTCTGATCTCTGAGATAAGAGTTAGATGGAGTTATATTTAGTTTTAAATAGAATACATCAATTTATTTTGTTGTTCATGTTTATTGTTTTTTGAAACTAATTTACCTAACTTGTAAATTGATATAAAATCTAATGTTGTACATAAATATTTCAATGATGTTGAGTTATAAATGACTAATTTGTCTCTTTTTTCAATTTATGTAAATTAAATTAGTTAAGGAGCCATTATATTAATAACCAGATGTAGTATTATTTAGCAATATGGATACAAGTTGGCTCCATGTAAAAGGAAAAACAAAAAACAAAAAACAAAAATCAATATTAAAGGATATCAAGATTACATTTATATGGACATCATTAAAAATAAAAATGCAGTCTTAGGATCGAATGTTGAAAGGTGACATGATTGTTAAATAAAAGCAGTTGCGTGCAATGCCTCTGGTTGAACACAGAGAGAGAGAGAGAGGGACAGGGAGAAAAATCTCCATGGAGGAAGCAAAAATGATGATGATAAGATACAAGTCATAACTCAGTGAAAGGTCGACCTCCTTAAAAAACTACTTAATACATTTGATTTGCCTATTTATAATGCACTTCATTGACCTGTATTTTATTAATTATATCTGTCTATATTTTCTTCCTAGACCGTGACTCATCTTGGATATTTTTTACTCCTCCGGTCCTAATTATAAGACCAATTGACTTATTTGAGGAGATTAAGAAAGTAAGTTAAGTTGGTTATTTATAATAAATAAGTGTTGTCATTCCTAAAATATCCTTGCTAATTAAGTATATTGGCTAAAACTATCATTATTAGAAGGATTATCTTGGAAAAAAATGCATAAATATAAGAGATAAAATGGATTGTGGTCTTATAATTAGGACCAAATAAAAGTCAAATTGGGTCTTATAATAAGGACCGGAGGAGTAACATTTTAATTTCTTCAGGTGTCCCTGATTTTCCTTTCAACCATCAAGGAAATTTCATAAGGTAAAGAGTAACAAGAGTTTATCTAGAATCACGATTAGTCCCTTCTCCTATAGTTGACTTGTACATGGGTACATATACGCTTGTATACACTATATATATATATATATATCTATATATATGTATGTATGTATGTATGTATGTATGTATGTACATGAACATATTTCTATCATGACAATTCATACTTTTGGGCAAAGCCCACTTTTTGAACTTAAAATGATACCAAAAAAATTTAGTTAAAATGAGAAAAAATAGTGTTAGAAACTAGAGTTGATGAGAAAGAAAGATTAGATTATCGTTGCTCTGCACTGCATCAATTATTTGATTGATCTTCAAAAGCTGGATCACGGTATGCAGTAATCTTCTCAGATCTGATATCATTATCACCATACAGAGTACAAAAATGGAAGGACAGGCTTCAGTAAAAGAATTACTGCGAGTTAAGGAAGCGCCACCAGACATGTGTGATAATAAAACTCAAGAAACCTCCATTAACAGCACTGTAAGTTTCCTTCTATTTTGGTTTCTGTCTCCCCTCTTCCATCATAAAGATAATTGTTTTGTTAATTAAGCTCGATTGGCCAATCCAAAATCAAACCTCAGATGAAAGACCTCTATATGTAATGAGGCAGTTTCCCTCATTTTTCAATTTTCTAATATATGCAGATGGGTTTCAATTTTCTCAGTTTGAGCCTGAATATCTCAGAAAAAATCCACCCGAATCAAGAGCAGCCGTTTACTCAAGTAAGTATAATCTTTGATTAGGAAATTTATGCCATGAGTTTTGATTGGTATCACTTATACGTTGGACCAGATCAATGACTTGTGCTTTTGGGTCTGGATGACATACGATTCTTAGGCAGGTTTGCTGAGAATTAAGCTAGAGGAAGCAAAGAAAGAAAATCAGAATTTAAGAGCTATGCTAAACCAGATTACTGAACACTACACTTCTCTTCAGAATCACCTTCTTTTAACTATGCAGAAGCAGCATCAGCAGCAATCATCACCGCCTCCAAAATTTCAGGATTTTCTGGTTAGTTTGAATCAAAACTTTCTTGTTTACTTAATTATGATAACTCTGTCTCTTAATCTGGGACTTGGGATATATATTGAAAGAGCTTATTCAAAAGAGCAGATGATAAGTGTGTTCATTAATTTAGAAGCAGAATAGGGCAGATCATGTTATAGTGATGGAGAAACCAGCTTTGTCACTTGAGGGTGATCCTGGTATGAGTAGCCAAGTAAGACTGGAAGGGTCTAAAAGAATAACAGATCAAGCATTTGAGCCATCTTGCAGGAAGGCTAGAGTTTCCATACGGGCACGTTCAGATTTTTCTCTGGTATAAATCTCTATGCTATTTTGGACATATTTCTCTTTAACTGGATTAATATTACATTGGTTGAGTAAATTATATATACATTCGCCCCTTGAGGTTTTCAAAACTTACATTCACAACCCCTTTGGTTCCAATTTTAAACTTTATACAGCATGAGGGAGCTTATACTCCAGTAGCCTTATTCAATGTTTGTTATGTGTTTGCTAATTTCAGAAGATGAAAATATAGTTAATGAGGAAACTTCTGATTCTTATGATCAGATAGGTGATGGGTGTCAGTGGAGAAAGTATGGACAAAAGACAGCTAAGAATAACCCTTGTCCCCGAGCTTATTACCGTTGCAGCATGGGAAATGCATGCCCAGTTCGTAAACAGGTTCGTGAACATCTCTGTTCTATAGTATCAAGGAAACAAGCTTTCTTAAGACTTTTACAAGTGTACATTTGATGTTAGAACAAGTTGGAATCCTGTGTTTATTTTTATAAGCTCCTTTTGCAGATCCACATGTGGCTATAGAAAATGGGCTTGAGCTATTTATGTATGCACTTCGTTGACACCTTTTTGAATAAATTTATGCGTCTTCTCTACTAATCTGTTTTAACCCCGTTGGGAATTTTCTTTTCAATTGAAAAGTGGTGTGTATTATGAGTGTTTAAAATCTATGTCAACATTTGTCCAATGTCCACGTGATATGAACAGATAGTGTTAGAAACATGTTGAACAAGAACCATGTCATTGATTTTTTTAGTGTTCTTTTCTCAAAACCAAGTTCAAAACTAGAAGAATGCAATTTTTTGGTGCCAAAGAACCATGTATGAAAAAAGATTCATATATTGTTACAGGTGCAAAGGTGTGTTAAGGATAATAATGTGTTCATTACAACTTATGAAGGGAGCCATAATCATCCACTCCCTGCAGCAGCCAGACCTATGGCAAGCCTAACATCAGCAGCACTGAGCATGTTACTTACGGGCTCAACCACTAGTTCTGCACATAATAACAGCACTGTCCTAAATTCAGGCCTCTTCTCTTCATTATCTGCTCCTGCCTCTAGTGGCTTGGTTTCCTTCTCTACATCATCATCATGTCCTACAATAACATTGGACTTGACTGCCCCCTCTAAAAATAACTCTTTGAACTTCCAGAGGCCTGCCTCATCACTAAACCAGTGCCAACCATTCCCTTTCTCATTGCATGGCTCAGCTCAACAAACCGAGCAACTGAATTTGTTTGCCAAGTCTCGGACCACAATGGCATCTGAGAGAAATCCTTACTTGGAGAATTTAGTTGGTGCAGCTATGGCTAAAGATCCTTCTTTCAAAGCAACATTTGTTACAGCAATATCTTCAATCACCGAAGCAACTCAGAAACTTCATAATCACAATGAACCAAGTGGGAGTGGGCATGACCATTCTTCTTAGATGCTCTCACCGTTGCATCAGCGCTTCACCACTGGATTGATTTAGAGTCAACCCTTGTAGAAAAGGAATTAATCAACTCAAAAGCATGTGTGGCTTGCATGCATCAGCGCTACACGCAAGATATGTAATGGGAGTTTAGTTTTACAATAGGTTTTAAGTTTTCTTATTCATGGTAGCACAGCTTTTTGTACCATCTGTAATAAGAACTATAGAGCAAACCTTAGATTCTACACTTCGTGAACATGCTGTATACAAAAGTTCTTGATAGCAAAGGTTTTCAAATTTTCACTGCAATAGATTGAATTTTGCTCCTGAACAAGGAAGGAATTCGTTCTTACAATGATCTTGAGAATCATTGCTCATTGTCTTTGAAAACTTGTGGAAGGAAATTCGTTGTTTTTTCGCTCTAAATGCTGTAACCAACGACAAGAAGCATAAACTGGCCCAAGCAGAAAAGGTAATATTTCCAGGCTCAGGTTCATGAACTGAACTTTTCAAACTTTGGGGCAAGCTCTTGTCTCATAGAAAGCAGGGTCACCTTATATAGCGTGTAAGGCCATTTTCAAGCACCTAAATTGTTCTCTGCTTTCCAACATGATATGGCCGAGATAACTTAGTTAAAGGAAGTTGAAAAAAGCATAACACTGCATGAGATATATTTATAACAACACTGCATGAGGAGTATTTACAATAAAAAATCAAAGAAATAAATTAAAAGAAAATCAAAGAAATAAATTATATAGGTTCAAATGTTTAAAAAATTTAGCATCTGGAATGGAAAAGATCTAATGCACCACGCATTACCCCTTCCAAGTCCGTGGAAATCATCAGCCTTAAAGGTTTTCCCCCCAAATAAATCAAGGGATATTCCTGAAACGTATCTAATGCACCAGCAGAACTCTGTTCATTGACCTTGAAGGGTTTTCAGAAAGTCAGAGGATATTTCCTGCGCGGCAAACTAGCTGCTAAATATTGCACATTCAAACTGACTCTTGCCTGGCCACTGGAAGTCGTAGAAAATAAGAATGTTGAATCCCACAGTAAAAGAGCTATCAGGAATTCTCTGAACAGATTCTTACCGGCCTACTAGAACTAGGAGACGATAAGCATGTTGAACCTCACTAAGAGCTACCAATAAGGTTCTGTTCTCAGTTCTCAAAGACTAAACAGGGTATTTGATATCAGATCTGAAGAACAGCACGGTCATAACTGGCATTCAGAAATTTTTTGCAGCGGAAGATGAGTAGAATGTAACAAAAGCAAAGCCTTGGCCCTATATCTATGTTCTAATATTGCCATAGAGATTATATTCATTATATTAGTTAAAAGTGGAAAATCTCCCAAAAATCAAAAGGGAAGCATAGAAAACGGACTAAATTGTTCAAAGCCATCATGCTGCATTCATTCTGCAGAACTCTTTCAAGATTATGGTGAAAGTATAAGAATGAAATGTTTATCTCCTTTTTTCTGCACTGAGAGTTGATGCAAACGAATCATTATGTTAAAACATTACCTGAAGTTGCTCAAAATTTGCAGTTAACCAGCATATTCAATGTCACATAATTATTGGTTATGGAGATTGCGATCAAGCCAAGTTCTGAAGATTGGGTTATCGATCGAGACATACCAAGAATGTATTTATACAAATGAAAGGAAAATAACGACAGGAAACGACAGAAATGACAACAAAATTGTTACATATATTATAGTACGCCATGTCCTGACAGCAATTAAGGAAGGAAGAACGAATTGATCTCATTGAAATTTTCAATATTTGAATCACAAAGTCAACCTGATCCAGCAATGTGGTTCTATTAAAAAACAGACACAAATCAACACCAGCCCAACAACAATCTAACTTTGTTACAATATGCACTAAGGCATGGATGTACACTATGTCACATGGAGACCAACGTTTGGGCCAGAGGCACACTACGTCGAAAACCCTTTGGCATCTTTCTCCTTGGCCGCCAGATAGGCGACCCGTTCCAGTGCCTCTCTGGCTTTCTTCCTGGCCAAGGCAGCTTCTTTGCACCGCCGTTCTGCGTCAATCCTGGCAGCCGCCGCCGCCTTGGTCATCGAAGACGCTGCAATCCGAGCTGCGGCAACCAGTACTTTGGCCGACTGCAAATCGATAGCTCTGAGACCCTTAGCGTTTTGAGCACAAGCAGCAACTAGGTCAACTTTATCTCCCTTCCCGTTAGCCTTGTTGACAGTGGGGTTTTCGCTGGTCAACTTAAAGTATGTAAATTTGGGGTCAGCGCAAGGTGGGCACAGGTAAAAAGGAGGAGTAGAATCAGAACCGGACGAAGAGACGACGCAAGAACGGTGAGCGAAGGATGGGCATTTGTGGCACATAAGACGGAGGTGGGGCGGCGGAGAGTCGTCGTAGACGTCAAAGCAGATTGGGCAGAAGAGACCCTCATGCTTCTTGAGGACACAATTGGTACAAAAACGACGTTGGCTGGCTCGGTAGCGAACGTTGTAGAGAAGCAGACAAAGATCCCTGGTGGTGCCGCAACCCTCGCAGGAAGCGGAGGAAGATTGATCAGGCTTCATCGGAGAAGCATGGACGAGGAAGGGCCCTACCGAGCAAAGTGGCAAGTCCCAACGGTAACCCTAGAAAACAAACGCAAGATTCAATAAATTGAAGAGAAAAAAGAAAGTGGAAATGAATGTGAATTGTGAAATGGGGGGAGGTACTAAACTGTGGTCACCTTCCCATAGTCCAACAACGGTTTTTCCGATTCTACATATGGATTAAGGAACGAGATAATAAGGTTTTAAAATTTGTCGTTGAAAAATTACAACATATTTTTGTTATATTGTTTAAATAAATTTAAAGAACTCAAACACTCATATTTTTATTTAGTTTCCTTTGATTTTAAAATAATTATTTAATATCACAACCTACTTTAAAATTTTAAGTATGATTGATAATAATATTATGTCCTGTTATTTTTAACTGGAATATAATGTGCATGGACATTTGCTATATGCCCGCAAATTTTTTTCTGTAAATAAATCTCGTAAAATCTTCATTTTAATTTTTTACCAGAAAAATCTTCTTTTTATTTTACATTGACTTTCATGACATTTCTTATATATTACTCCTCCGATCCTTAATATAAGACCCATTTAACTAATTTGATTAGATTAAGGAAGTTAGGTAAGTTAGTTAATTATAAAAAATGTGACACGTTTTTCCTAAAATACCATAATCATTTTTTTTAATACCTCATCTTCCTCTTCTATTTGGTTATAGTTGAAGAAGTATCCATAAGGGTAATTTAGAGAAAATTGATAAATATGAGAAATGAGTCTTATATTTAGGACCAAAACCAACTCACCAATTGAGTCTTATATTAAGGACCGGAGGAGTACTATTATATTTCTCATTTTGTTGACTCTTCTTATAAATTCAATATAAATATAATTAAAATTGATAACTAGTGTCACCAAAAATTGTAGTAGTATTAACCTCCCATGAAGTGACGCCCAATGACCAAAAAAAAAACAACAACAACAGCGGAATGAAAAAATTCACGCACTTGGATCAAAATCAATCAGAGTAGGCGGTAAAAATGATAGAATGAATGAAACCTCAAAAAATCACTTTGCAAGTGGAGATACTCACATGTGACTTGAGATAAATTTTTTTGGTTGCTACACTTATATTATATTTTATAAATTATGATTGAAAAGTTATTTTAAAAAAATTTTAATTGTGATTTCAAACAAGCTCTTAAATAACATTTTTCTTAAAAAATTTTCAAAACACACTTTAAGGGTCTATTTGGCTCAATAAGAAAAAGGAGAATGGAGGAATTTTAATAGAGAAAAGGGAAGGAGAGGGGAGGAAAGTGAAAGGATTTTAATATTACCTTATTTGGATTTATAAAAAAAAAAAAGAGGGGAGGATTTTAATATTACCTTGTTTGGTTCATAAAGAGAGGGGAGGAAAAATATTTTGGCACAGACAATTTTATCCTTATTTTATTTAAGATTAACTTTTCAAATTTTATAGAATGTTTAATAAAATAGAATTGTAAATAACATTTAATATATTGAGCAATACTTATACCAAAATTCTAATATACTATAGAGCGTGAAGTATTATTGAAAAGAAGGTTGAAGTAATATTCAGCCACAACTTGCACTGTATCCCATCTTTGAATAAAATATTTGGTTATGCCAAGGAGAAAGTAGCGTTTGGAGACAAAAAAAAAAATTTAAGGTAGTATAGGGATATTAAAAATAAATATGGGTATAATAATCACAACATGACAAAATATTGTCATTTCTCTTCAATCCAATTTTAGAGGGGAGAGGCCTCCCCTCTTAAAATTTATGTGTTGTCAAATAAAAAAAAATGATTAAAATCTCTCCTCTCTCTCTCTCCTCCCCTCTAAATCCTTTGTACCAAATGCATCCTAAAACATCCTAAAACATATCTGAAAAGTAACGAGGGCCTGAGTTGTAATAATAGTAATAATAAAAAGCCATTGCAACCCAATACCACAATTAGTTCCCAAATTCCAATATCTATGAGGCCCAACAAAATCCGATACCTTGGGAGTATCTTGCTTCTATGAGAACGATGTCGTTTCCTGACATGTGCGGGGCTCACCATTGGGTCACATGAACGGTTCAGATTGTGCGCATGAGGTGACAAGAGACAAATCGCGTATCAAAGAAAAACGGGCGCACAGAGAGGGCGGGCATGCAAACTGGGAGCCAAAATCCTCACTTCAAACCTCGAAGGGAAAATTATAAAACACTAGGAAAAGGAGAAATCAAAATTCGGAAGAGCGGGGTTTGAGAGGAGCAGCTTCCCGAACAAGAACAACCATCAACTATGGAGCTTGACGACTGGGACTTGAGCGCAGAGGATCTTGATTCTCTCGAAAAAGACGCTTTCCAAAAGATTGCTCAACTACGCAACTCCTCTTGCTCTGCTTCTGTTTCTTCTTCTTCCACTTCTTCCAACACTCAACAATTAACTGTACAACAACAGCATTCTGCAAAACCTCGTTGCAACGACTTGGAACGATCCCCTGCAAAACCCGTTTCTGATTCTCGTCCTGAAAGAGTAAAGTTGCACTCTTTCTATTTGTTCTGTATTATTCGTCCCTCTTTGTGGTTCAATTTTTTCCTGGGTCATGCGAAAGCTGTATTATTTTTGAATGATTGCCTACTATGTTGTTGTTACAAGGGATTGTTATTTCGTTCTGGCCCATGAAATTTGTTCCTTGCTGGTCATGAGCATTGTTTCTTTATGTCTATTCAGTGTTCAAACTGATCATAGGTATGCTTGTGATTATTTGTTCTAGTCTTCCTTGATTGTGAGTCGTGGAGGTCTATTGGAATTGTTTCGGGTAAAAATAGAGTTTTCCCAAACGGTGAATAATGACCTTATGTTAATGTGATTATTATTCATTATTCAATTGTTTTAACAACAGATTTTGTTGGGTATTTTCAGTTGCTTAATGTATTTGTTTTTGTATCACGACAGGTTGAAGCTTTGTCTCCACAGTCTAGAGCGTTACCCTCGTCGCTAAAATCAGGAACAAACAGCGGTATTCTTCTCTTCCTCCATTGTTTTTTCAAGCTCAAACTTCTCTACAAATTTGTGGATATCGGGTGTCGGCCGCTCATTTTTGGGCCCTTCTCAATTTTTTTTTATGTCTTTATATTTATATTCTATATAAAATTAGTGAAATTTTGATATCTTATGGGCAAAAAAATGGTTCAATTCAATTTTTTTATGATTTTTCAAAGATTTAACACTCCAAATTGAAAAAAAATCCAAACCATTTGAAGCATTAAATCTTTGAAAAATCATTAAAAAATTTGAAAACTCAACTGTTTTTTTGCCCATAAGATATCAAAATTTCACTCAGTTTATGTAGAATCTAAAAATATTTAAAAAAATTGGGAAATACCCCGAAAATGGGGGGCAGCTGGTGGCAGCTGAGAGGGGCACAGCTGACCCCCCCAGCCCCAAATTTATACCCGATCATTTTCTTCTTCAAGTTCATTTCTCCGTTATTGTTGACCACTTCTTCAATTGGTCTTCTTATGGACAAATTATTCTGCATGGTAAAACAAATAATATTTTGTGGCAATATTGTTCTGCATTTGTCCTTGATTGTATATAACGTTGCTATTCCCTTTGTTTGCTTTTTTTTGTTGTTGTAATTTAATTTTTCTTCTTCCTTTCTTTTTTTTTTTCAAAACCGGTTATCCATTGGTTTCATCTGAATATCTGGCATTGCCTGCAATCAGATGATCATTCAAAAGAAATGCCAAAGGTTTCTGTCAAACTCTTTCTTCATTCCAGTGGAGACATTGCAGCAAAGTTTCAATATAACCAGGTATATTGGCTAACGTTGAATGGTAAAATTTAATACAATTTTCAGTACCATAGTGATTTGGTATATTAGTTTATCTCTGACCATATACAGATGCGCACATTTGTTTTCGGCTTATGCTTTAGTCTTCATTTTATATTAGGCAGTAATAGCTGCTATAAGGAGAGTCCCCAAGTCCACTTGGAATGCAAAAGAAAGGTTTGTTACTCTGTTTCTTTTGCTTTCTCCTTTTGTGGATGTGTGCATGTTGCATTAGGTTTATGGTATCTCAGGAAGCACACTTAGCATACTCTGTATTGGCTATTGTGAAGCTAGAGCCTTACAAAATGGTTTGTGCCTGTAGGTTATGGATGTTCCCACTATCTTCCTTGTCAGCAGCAGACAAGGTTCTTGCTGAAATTTCTGGTAATAATGTTCAGGTAATAGCTTCTAGCCTTCTAAAGTTTTCATTACTTTTATAATGGGGCAGCTTTTATGATTATTCACTATTTAGCAACATTGCATAAATAAGCCTAGCTAATTTTGATTCAATTTCTGAATCAATTTTTTTACAATTAAAAAAATTGTTAGCATATAAGACCTGATTTAATAAGGCGTAATTATGTCATCTATAGGGAATCAAGAATTTGAATGCTAGAGATAACACAGCTAAGAAATTTGTGTAATGATTCTGTCTATGAATAATGTGGTGTGAGAATATCAGTTAAGTTTCAGATATTAAATAAATAGGGCCTGAGATATTTTGTTCCTTTACCTCTTTTTTTATTTTTAAAATGTTCTTTTCATTTACTTTACAGGTTGATAGCCTAGATCCCCTAGTGCATCGGGCCATTGCCGCTGCATCTGCTGTTCCTGATCTTCGAGGTAAAAGCTGAGTGTTAGAATTACCATATTTTTCATTCTTCACTTCTTGCATCTACACAAGCTTTAGGTATGTATTTCCTTTGTTTTTCTTCTAAGTTTCTTATTCTGCTATCCTTGGTTGTCTTTTTAAAAAGATCGATATGACCATATCCCTACCTACATTGAATCAAAACTTTTGCCATTTCAGCGAGAGGGGATTAGGTACATATTTTCTGTGTATATTTTTTTCAAATTTTCTTTTTTATTCCTTCAATTTTAGTTTTTATTTATTTGTTGTTCTTTCAGGTTTATATTGCAGCATGGAGGGCGGGCTCTTTTAGCTGATGAAATGGGACTAGGGAAAACTTTGCAGGCAACTGACTGTTTATCAAAACCAGCAATTTGATAAGAATTTCTTAATTTTAATTGAGTCTAGCTTGACGCCGTACTAGATGCTTCTGTGCTCACTACAATCTGCTACTGTAAATGCAATTGTTTTATCTATTCACCAGCTATTGCCATTGTCTCCTTTCACATGAAATTTTTGTGCGAGATGTTGATTGATGTAGAAGAATTGTTACGATTTTAAGCAAATATTGGCATCTGAGAGATGCTTATGAGTTTATTGGCTAGATATCACTTAAGGGGCGTGTTTTCTCCCTTATGAGCTGGTTTTAGGAGTAGGTTCTTCTTGCTTGCTCGGGCCTCCATCACCCTTGCAGTATCATCCCTTCTGCTAGTTTATCTGAGTCCATAAACATATTTTGGGAGTTTTTTGTTATATCACATCACCCTTGCAATATCATCCCTTCTGCTAGTTTATCTGAGTCCATAAACATATTTTGGGAGTTTTTTGTTATCTTAATAAGAAAAATGCTTAGTCTTTTACTTTTAAAAAAGAATTGAGGAATCTAAAATTTGGACAGTTAGAGAAGGAAAGTTAGGCATATTGGGGAGTATTTCCGTCTAATTTATTGTGTCTTCTGCAGGCCATTGCTGTAACTTCATGCGTTTCTGAGTCATGGCCTGTGCTTATACTTGCACCATCTTCATTGCGGTTGCAATGGGCTTCTGTAAGGATTGTTGTATAATTCCATTTCTCATATCTAAAAGAAGCTGCATTTGTGAAAGATGCATTTACAGTTTTGCTTTCATCCAGATGATTCAACAGTGGCTGGATATTCCTTCATCAGATATACTTGTATGTTATCTCGATACTCTTTGTGTAGTTTTTCTCTCTTACTGCCTTTTTTGTCTGAAAAACTGCGGAGAACCTTCTTTTTCTGGTTCTAGTTTTTTAACTCTGCAAAATATAATATCTTTCTATTGGTAGACACTCTTCTGTTGATTTGTTATATTGAGTAGGTTGTGCTATCTCAAAGTGGCGGATCAAATAAAGGAGGCTTCACTATAGTATCTTCTAATGCAAAAAGCAGCATCCATCTAGATGGACTGTTCAACATCATCTCGTATGATTTGGTTCCAAAGCTACAGAACATGCTTATGGCATCTGACTTTAAGGTTAGAGCCATCTAGTTATCTAATTTTGCTGACTTTTACAGTAGTTCTGCTTCTAATTTCCAGTCAGAAAGTAATAAGGTTTCTAAATAGAAGAATTTCTTATATATATGTGTAATGACTTGTGAAATAACTGTTAAAACATCAAAGGGGATAGAGGAAAACCGAAGAGAACATTCAATGGAGTTATTTAAAAGGACTTTTTGGCGAACAATTTATCCAAACATTTGGGTGTTGATAGAGCATAATGGCTTCTGACCCCATATAGTGAGATGAGGCTTGTTGTTGTTTCATTTCCTTTATAGTGTTTGGTATTTTATAAAGGATATTGATTAAGCCAACAGATAATATTTTCTTTTATATTTGCTAATCTTCCTCTGGTTCTGTAATAGTTGTGCATGAACTTTTGCTTCTTGGGTATGTTCTTAATTGGTTTTTGAAGTTTTTCACTGATTAAGTTCATAAACATTCTTAACAGTGAAGTACTTCATTCAGGTTGTGATTGCAGATGAGTCACACTTTCTAAAAAATGCTCAAGCAAAGAGAACTACTGCTTCTCTTCCAGTTATAAAGGTATTCTAATCTTGAAAACGACGATCACATTGACATACTTGCCTCTGCTATCTGTACTTTTATACTAAGCTCATGCGAGGACACCCTCTTCTAAAGTAGCATATTGACTCTTAGGATTCAAAACTTCTATTCCCATCCTTGAAAGAAATCCTGGCTTCATATGTGAAAGTGAAACTTCCTGTTGGGACTTTCTGTTTTAACCTGTTTTTTGATTCCCAGAGTTGCAATAGACTCTGGCAGCTTGCTATCAATCTCTTGATCTTTCTTATGCTTTTTTCCTGCTAAAACTCAATGTGCAAGTGTGTCATTGTCAGAAAGCTCAATATGCAATATTGCTTAGTGGAACTCCTGCTTTGTCCCGACCAATTGAACTATTCAAGCAGGTATTTTCTCTCTGTCATTTTATTTCAGATGTAATACCTTGTTAATGGTTCCAGCCAGAAAAGAAAAAAGGAAAAGAAACCTTGTTAATGATTGACATGTTGGAATCTTGACTTCTGATCGTATTATTGGAATTATGCTCAACAGCTGGAAGCATTGTATCCTGGTGTTTATAAAAACGTCCATGAATATGGTAACAGATACTGCAGGGGTGTAAGTTAATTCTATTAACATGCAGATAAGATTCTTTAAACTAGCCAGCTCTTTTCCATTATTAATTTTATGCTGGGTGTTGTCCCTATTTTGTTATTATATTGGTCTTCCAGGGATTATTTGGACTCTACCAAGGTGCAAGTAACCATGAAGAATTGCACAATTTGATGAAGGCAACAGTGATGATTCGCAGGCTTAAAAAGGACGTTCTTTCTCAACTTCCTGTGAAGCGCAGGCAACAGGTAACTATAACTATCGCTACCTAACCTGCTTGTAGACTTGCTAGCCTGTGAATGATTGCTTATTTATTGCTGAACACTTGAGGACTGAGATAATAGCATTGACCAACCCCCTGCCGCCAAAAACAAACCACCAAACACGCAATATGGTCAGCTGCCTATCGGATATTAGAATTGGAACCATGATTTTTTTTTTTTTTTTTGAATGCATACATGTGAAGCACAACTTCTGTGTGTGTGTGTCTGGTATGTAGGGATCTGCTTTGGCTTTGATATTTTATTCTTTTATTTTTGTTCTTTTCACCATGACATATTTTCGGTATTGCCATACTTGATGAGGGAACAAAGCAACATCTTGGCACTGGCTTTAGTAAACAATGCAATAGTGGCCCCATTTACTACAGTAGTGGTGAGAGGGGATAGTTTGCAGAAGAAAAAGTCTGAGCGAGAAGACTTTGGGAGTCAAGGAGGAGGATGGGATGGGAGAAAGATGGAAGATAGTGCTCGTTTTAGCTGGAATGGTTGTGGCGAACCCTGTACAATCTATATGATTGTTTTTTCTTTTTAAGTCTGATAGCGTCTCCTTGAGAGGCCTCCTTTGGTGATTAGGTTGAATTAATTATTTTCCATTTCAATACTTCGAAATCAGTGCTGTAGCCATTTTTAATTTCATCCTACTTGGTGCTTATTTCTATTGTATATGCATGAAAGTGTATTTTACTATTTTTTTCCTAAAAATATTTTCTAATATTCAATTCAATGTTGAAACATGATTAAAGAAAAGAAACTCCTTTGATATGTGAGGTCACCAGTGGGCGCTCTGGAAACATTTTTTTTCCTGAAAAAAAAAATTCTTGTATGGTTTGAATAGAATGTTGTTGGTCTAGTTCACATGCAAAACAGTGATTTCCCTTTGATTTTATTGAAAATCTTTTTTTTCCTTGGCACAAATTTTTGCCTGGCACGACGGGTGTGTCTTTGTGGATGCTTTTGCCCGTGCTTGCTTGCGTGTTTATGAATACAAACTGGATGGAAGTGTTCAATTAAATGTTGTTAATTATTTAATATCAACTTGATCTTCAGGTCTTCCTAGATTTGGATGCCAAGGACATGAGGCAAATCAATGCTTTATTTCGGGAGGTAATTCAATGTATTTGGACTTTTTTACACAAAATATTCTCTGATCATATTTATTGGGCATCTTGAGAGGTTAAGGATGGCAACATTAAACATTCTTAATTACTCATTCCAATCCTAAATGCAAGAGCTATGCAACTAATTCATACATGTTAAGGAGGAAATTAGTTAAGTTAGTTCTTTGTTAAAAAAATTGTGTATTAGTTTCCCTAAAATACCCCTCTTTTTAATTATTTACATTGAATACTGCACCAATTCATTGCATGCAGAGGGGTAGTTTTGGGGGAAATGATGAATGTGGGGGACCAAGGAGATTGAGTTCTTATATTTAGTACCTAAACAAAACCCCCAACTAGCTCCTGCATTTAGTATTGCAGGAGTATTAGTTGAGCTAGCTATTGAATGCAATTCTTGTTTGTCTTGGTAATTTTTTTCCTAGTTCGTTTTATTGTTGAGCATTATATTGAGGAGCATTGTACAATATATTGCAATGTCCTACCATTAAACTGGTTTCCTTTTTCTTGACTCTTCGTGGTTGTTGTCTTGTTGATGTCGTGTTCATTTTTACATTTCTTGTGAGTTCATTATTTTTTGGTGTCTATCATGCACCTTTCATGGACATGTGCCTTAATGAGGACTGAGGACTCTATTTCCAATAGGCAACTTTGACTCTAACCAATTTTTCACTTGAACCACGGTGTTGAAGTCTGGCTAAAATATTTACATGGAAGTTGTACCAATTATGTATTGCTTATGTCAGTGGAGTTAGTGTAAGCCAACTTATACGCATCTTTTTTGCAGTTGGAGGTTGTTAAAGCCAAAATTAAGGCAGCCAAATCAAAAGATGAGGCTGAAACGCTTAAGTTTACTCAAAAGAATCTTATTAACAAGGTATGGATAAAAGTTCTGCAGTGGAGTTTGGGATGCACAGTGTGTTCAAAATAGATTAATGATTCAGGATAACATCTGCACATGCTCTGCCTTGTATGGTCTGTCCAAATCATTATGATCATTTTGTGTGATTGAACTGTGAACATTGTTGGTATAAAAAACTGAATGTTTGTTTATTTCCAGATATATACTGAATCTGCTGAAGCCAAGATCCCAGCGGTTCTTGATTACATTGGAACTGTTGTTGAGGTATTCCTTAAAGTCTTTTAAAGAAATCTAAGAATAATATTTTCTACTAAATGTGCAAAAGAAATGCAAGATCTGTTGTCAGTTCTCTTATCTCTCGTTTTCCTATTTGCTTGCTTATATGCATCCTTAATGTTTGCCAAATTACTCGCTTTTGTAATTAGGTTAGGTTCATTTTTCTTATCTATTACTCCTCCGGTCCTAAATGTAAAATCCATTTTGTAGTGTAATTTACACTATAAAAAAGGTCTTATATTTAGGACCGGAGGAATAATAAATTTTACTCTTCTCGTTAGCTATCTCTTTCCCTCTCTTCTTCCTCCTTCCTCTTTATTTATCTCTTATCTCCCTGCATTCCTTCTTTTTCCCTCTTTTCAATAAATTTTTTGCTGTTAGTTCTACATCACGACCTCTACAATTTTGGCAAGAGTGCAAGACTCAATAGGAAAATATGTTTCCTAAACTCGCCCACTTGTGTATGTGCCTCATTAACTAGCATCGTAAATAATTATATATTCTTGATAAATATGGGTGACGTCTTCTTTTTTTGTGATTTCTTTTGGCCTACCTTTTGTTATGCTAAATTGCTAATATCTAATGATTGTTGCAGGCAGGTTGCAAGTTTCTGATATTCGCACACCATCAGCCAATGATAGATTCAATACATGATTTTCTAATTGTAAGACCACTCAACTTTACTGGACTTATCATGAAATAATCAGCACTCATACAAATTGTTCCAAATTATATAGAAAAAGAAGGTGGGTTGCATCCGCATTGATGGCAACACAGCCCCTGCATTTAGGCAAGCGTTGGTTACAGATTTCCAGGAAAAGGATTCTATTAAGGCAGCTGTGGTATGGTTTCTTTACATTGTTTTTGGTAATTAGTCTTCTATTTTCTGTAAGGCTGCTTGCAAGATTGGACCCTTGTTTTGGTGTATAGTGGGGGTCAAAATTGTAATCGACATTTCTGTGTTCTCCTGCAGCTGTCTATCAAAGCTGGAGGAGTTGGGTTAACTTTAACTGCTGCAAGCACTGTCATTTTTGCGGAACTGTCCTGGACCCCAGGTGACCTAATTCAAGCAGAAGATCGGGCTCATAGAATTGGCCAGGTATAGTCGGGAAATTGGGAGAATCAGAACTAGTTGAACTGATGCGCCTCTGATTTATTCAAATACTGGTTTGGGCCGTAACTTTATATGCGCTTCACTTGAATGAACGATGTGAAGTTTCTTCTTGCTGGAACCTTCATTGTTCTGTTAGGACTGTTGAGCTCCAAGATAAATCATTTCTAGTTGGATAGAGTACAATGATTTAACTGTTGAAAATATATCCTAATCCCTAGGACTGAATTATCAATTACATCTCACGTACTTCTGCTATGATATTCCAGGCCATGTGTAAATTGTAATGCCAGTCTTGACACTCGTCTATTCAGAAACAGTGCAGAATTTTTGTGATGCTTGGTCATATGTTCTTAACTAAAAATAAATAAATAAATAATCTAGCATTCCTTTCACCAATGGACAGTTTATGCTGTAAGGTGTTAAATTTTGTTAGTTCTTGTTTTCAGGTATCTTCAGTGAACATATACTACTTGCTAGCGAATGATACAGTTGATGACATCATATGGTAGGTTCATGTGTTTTTTGATGCTCTGGGTTTGGTATCAATTTGACGCCTTTAAATATATTTTGATAGTCTTATAATTTACTTCACAGGGATGTAGTGCAGAGCAAATTGGAAAATTTGGGACAGGTACGGACGTCTTTACTTTGAGAGCTCACATAACTATTTTACCGAAAAGGAGTACATCCTCCACGTGGCCGTTTCTGTAAATTTGAATGATATGAAGTCTAAATCGCATGCTTTTTTTAAGCTTCAAGGAAAATTCAGACTAAAGTGGATCTTAATAGTTTAGATGGACATTTCTGCGAAGCATTCTGAATTCCAGTAATTGAACTATCAGATGTTAGATGGCCATGAGAACACCATGGAGGTTGCAGCCAATCAGCCAGGGAATAGCCCTGCAAAGCAGCAAACTCTTGACCCCTTTGTGAAAAGATGTAATAACATGGATGAGCCAGAACAGCAGCCCAACCCGAAACGCCCCCGACCCTAACCCACAAGTTCTGCAAAATGGCGTTAATGGATTCTTGTACATACGTGTATGCTTTGGCTGTCTGCTTTGAGTCTCTTGAAGGTCATGTAAGCTGTGGTAATATAATTTGTCCAAAAGTTTTTTATATCAGAGTAAAGGGAAGGCCTTCTGAAGCAGATGCAGCTAAAATCTATGTACAAGGAGGCTTGGATAAGTAGGTTGTTAGAATAATCATTCAATGCATGTTGCTGGAGTTGAAGATTAGCTTCGAGAAACGTTGGATGGACATAGTATGATAGCTATCTTTTATGGGGCTTGGCTATTAGTGAACGTTAAGGAATATGCAAGATTGTGAATTATTTTTAGTGCACTCAGCTATCTTGTGTCCTAGAACTGTAAGAAGCAATTTTTTTTAAGGATTGAAAACAAAAGGAACAAAAAGGAAAGGAAAGGAAACATGAGGAAAATGAGGAGCACAAGGAACTCAGACTTGTATGCTAATTGGTTTGAGGTTTGTTGGTATGACTTCTATAAATAAATTTAATAAAATAACTGCAGGAAAAAAAAAAGTACTATCTCTAAAATATAAAAACCGGAATAAGCAATACTGCGGATAACATGTTTGAACTTTCACCAAAAAGAAGATATAAATAACAATCTTTTTTTTTTTTAACCAAACAAATAACTAGAAATCATACAGGCCAAATTTTATGCACAATCTACGACCTCTATGAATTTCTCTCCAATTAGTTCCTTTTATAAACACCCATTAATATTTTTACGTAAATGAGGAAAACTTATTAAATTAGTTGTTTCTTATAAAATACTACCTGTCTTTATTATAAGACTCGGTTTGATTTTTATGTTAGTTATAAATATAAGACCTCAATCATTTTGTCTCTCATATTTACTCAATTTTTTTCTAAAATAATCCTTCTAATAATTATAGTTTTAGCAAACATACTTGATTAGTAAGAATATATTAGGAAAAACAACATATTTAGTACAAATAACTAACTTAACTTTTTTTTAATTTTTTCAAATAGATAACTAAATAATCTTCTAATAATTATTTTAGCAAACATACTTGATTAGTAAGAATATATTAGGAAAAACAATACATATTTAGTACAAATAACTAACTTAACTTTTTTTTTTAATTTTTCAAATTAGATAACTAGCTCTTATAATTAGGATCGGAAGTAGTATTAAAATTATTCTCAATAAAAATTATTAGTAAGAGAGATTTGTTTAATTAGCCAAGAAGTTATTTCTCTAGTTCTCAATATAAGATCTAATTAGAGTTGATTTTGATCCTAAATATAAAACTCATTTATTATATTTATTAATTTTTCATAAATTACCTCATAAATCTCTCTTACCCATAATCCAGTAAAAAGAGAGATAATATTAAAAAAAATAACTATAGTGTTTTAAGAAAAACATGTCATATTTTTTATAATTAACTAACTTATCTAATTTTCTTAATCTAATCAAATTAGTTAAATAAATCTTATATTAAAAACTAGAGGAACATACAGGTAAGGATGATAGGTGACCAAAATTAATAATTTAGACAACATATTATATAATGAAGCGTAGAAATTCCTTATAATACAAATCGGAGGAAGCATAACACAACCCAAAACAACCAGGCATTTGTGTAACTAGTGTGATGTAAATATTTACAATTTCGAAAATTATCAGACCTGTGGCTACAACAGGCTCCCAGCCTCCCATGATTACCTGACTAATCCAAATGCACAGGGCAAAAGTAGGATCAACCACACGACCTCCAGCAAATAAAAAATATTCATACTATTAGGCTACAAGGCCATGGAACCTATTTAGACATCTCAAACCCATCGTCAAGGAGCAGCAGCAGCATCAGAACTTGGATCACTCTGATTGTCCCCAAAGAGACTAGCCACGATAGCATCCACGTCCTCCAAAGAAACACCAATGAACAGGGGATTGGCAGGAATCTTGACAGAATCATTATTTAATCCCTCAGTGAGACCTTCACCAACAGAATTTTGAACCCTCACATTGGGACCAGTTTTGCACTTCCCCATGCACTTGCAACCTACAACAGCACCTTCAGTGCCCACAACCCTCTCAAATTCTTGAAGCAATGCAGGAGCTCCTGATTTTTTGCACTTGTTACCCATGCAGACTTCAATCCTCTTTTGAGGTGCAGTGGTAGTAGCTACATTATCAAATTTAGAGCCAACATTGATGCTGCTAATACTAGTATCACTAGAGTATGCACCAAGCTCAAAAGGGTTCTCATTGGTAGTCCTTCCTTGAGGCAAAGAGCTAGGTGGGGAAAGCACAGCAGCCTCCTGAACAGGTGACTGTAATTGATCTACGGTTGCTGAGGCAAGGGCGGTACTTGCTCTAAGGCTGCGCATATCAACCATCTCCCCACGGTCGCTGTCACTTGATTCAGATGAAGACGAAGATGAAGATTCACAATCAGGTGCAGTTTTCATCCTAGCGGCTTTTAGCTTGGCTTTCTCTTGTTTCTTTACTCTCTTCATTTCCTTCTTCTCCGCTTTTAATTGTTCTAGTTGTTTCAGTAAAACCTCAGCAGCGTCCTGTGTACAGGAAAGAACAAATAAGAGCATGACACCCATGGGGAGCTGAGCCCCATCTACCACTTACAACAAAATAGAATGCAGGGATTTACACAATCCATTCAACGTACATGTTTTGAAGTTCAAACAATCTAATAATTTTTTTTAACTGTTTTCCGAGACAAGTATTAACTACTCATGAACCTATTGCCCTCCAAACACCCCCCCCAAAAAAAAAAGGGACTTTTGAATCCAGCTTTACTCATCTCTTAGACAGGTAAGTAATTTTGTAAGATTACACTTCAGCATGCCAAAAAACACAACATATTGCACCCAAAAAATGAAGTAACGTCACCACAGAGCGACCGAATTATGTCAAGTACAAGAATAAAAACACGAGACTCACCGAGGTTAGCTTGCCCGGAACTTCCCCCAACAAATTAAGCTTTTCCGTATCCAAATAGAACCCCAATTCAGAGGCCATCAACAAGCCCTTAGACAATCCCTTGAGCAGTTTCATCTTCTTCTTAGCTGTCAGAACTGCCGAACCCTGTTGCTTGTCCCTAACACCGCACCTGGGCGTCGACGCCTTGTAATACTGGAGATGCCCATTGTCAGAGAATCCAGAATCCGATCTAGCCCTCACCGAAACCCTAATACCCCGAACGCGCCCATTAAAACGAGAACCATCACCACCCACATCCACCGACCCGCCGGACGCTAAACGCCGAGGAGAAGACAGGTTATCGATTCCGGCACCGTAGATGTTGGTGATTCGCTGGAGAACGGTGCCGGAGACCTCCATAGCCTTAGAATCAAAGTTGGAATGCGCCTTTTTCAGTTTTCTTCTCTAGCGAACCCCTCTGTTTCTCACGTTTTAAGGGAGGAATTCATCGGGATTCAAAGGAATGCCACGGTGGACGGTTGAGATTTGTTTAATGGTGACGTGGCAGTCTCTCTACCTTCGCGCCTGGAGGCGGCTGACCGTTTTATGTTTCCCACGCTTTTTCTTCTTCCAAACACACGAACAAGATCAATATAGTCCGTTCGATGTAGCCTTAATATCGGACGGTGACAAATTTACCCACGTTACGACACTTAGGCTGCCGTTGCGTTGCTGTGCTTCTTGGACGTGTCATTCGCACATTATTATTGCCCCTTTCATCCAAATTCTTATTTTGATGGTCGAAAATTCAAATATTATTTATAAGCTATAAATGATATTAATTGAAATATTACTTTCCAGTTATTTTTAGGATGAGTAGAACATATGTATCATATCTTAAATAATATAATTTGTTAAAATTTTTATATTTATTTCAATTATATTTTATATTTATATTTTTACATTAGATTCATTGACGGTCCTAAATGTAGCAATAATCATGATGAATTTGTTTAGGATTGATAATGAAGAACTTAAAAAAATAATAACATTTTGGCCAAAAAAATTAAAAAAATAATTTCAATGACTTACATAGTATATGTATGTGTGAGTATGATAAAACTCTCACCAGTAATGTTAGTTAATGCTTTCTTGTCTTCTTTCAATGATGTGTTGAGAGACTGAAATTGCATTTTAACTCAATAATATTTTTCAAATAAAAAAGTAATGCATTATTTAGCTTAAAAAAATCATTTAATTTATTTAAGTTATATGAACTAAATATTTATAATATATTTTTGGTTTCATGAGACATTTCAGGGCGTTAATACAGAGTCAACCTAACTTACAGCTCATGGTGGCATGTTTGAGGGATTAGTTGGAATTGAAAGCGAGAACACAGAGCTATAAATGGAGTGGACCTCAAATATTTTAACACCTTATAATTGAACACACCATTCATCATTATTGAGCTTGCAAACATCGTGCAAAGGAAATAAAGTTTCTCTTGATGGAAAAGAATCAAAATTTCAGAACAAATATGCTCCCAACCAAAGCATCATATTTGGCTATCAAAAGAAACCTACACAAGAAGCGTTAGTGAACCCAGGTAATAAGAGATTTTTAGTAGTAATTTATTGTTATACATATGTTCATCTGTTCACCAGGACTGTGGATTGATTGGTATCAAGGGCCCTGCAAAAATTCATCATGTCATGTAACTAAATATCGTTACATCCGGTCTTAAAAATAAGATCTAATTCTTATATTTATGACCGGAGATAGTACTACACTTTTGGATGGTGCTTTTTAATATTATTTACCAAAGTATAGAATTAGCCTCTTTTGTTGCTCCCTTTGGCTGAATTAACTAAATGCAATGAAATTGAATCTGACAATCAGCTTTCATAAACATAATCTATATTCAATAAAAACATTTAGCAATCGTTTATAAAATCAAATAAACACAAAATATAAGGATGCATTAAACATGCAGGTCAATTATTATAGTAGAGCTCAGTAAACATTAAGAGATGTGCCTAAACACGGCACGGCTTTTCTTTACAGAAATAGATAGATATGAACTACATATGACTACGCCATTGACACTATTGACAGAAGATTAGCCATTTCACTTACTCAGCTACTTTATTATGGAACGCTCTCTCTTCAAAACCTCTTCATGTTCCTCCGTATTTCTTCAGAAAGGTTGATACTTGATACTGTGCTTGCAACCATTGGCCTCTGGACATCATAAGGAAAAGAATAATGAATGCTTAACAGCTATTTCTTCTAACCATTAGGTCCCCAAAATCAGTGGCTTCTCAGGATGATGGTATGCCGGCTAAAAGTTCTCGAGATCCTGCTAGGTGTCCCGGGACACGTTGCCTTATTTCTTCAAAGGCACACAATGTTTCTGAGTCCAAACCTCCAGCAAACTGCAGAAAACATACAGGAGAACTTGATGGTAAGAATTGAGTTACGGGTGTCCACAAGTTTCAATCAAAAAATATTAATGCAGTGACATGTCTGGAGATTTTGCACCAAAAGAATTACCTGATGTGCCCTATATGCAAAATGCACACCCTGAAGCAGAAGAGATTCTTGACTAGATTCTCTGTCTGAGTTCCGAATGGATTCAAGCTCCATTGTCACTCTTTTCATGTACATCTTTACCAGAGTCATGGAATGCTTCTTTATCTGCAAAAACGTGGTATGGTGCCAATCAACTCAACTACATCAATACAACTGGACAGCATGAGTAAAGAAATAGGATTGTGATGACGGGACAGGAAAGGCATAAATCCTTTAACGTCATTTTTAGAGGCGGGCTTATTAAAAAGTTGATAACTATTGATGACAGAAACATAATTAACAACTATTGATAACGTAATTTTATATAAATGTAGCGTTAGTCACAAGCCAAAAAGCAAAGTTTCATTATGGTTCTCGTATGCAGAGTATAAACACAAAACTATATACCTTTGACATAATTCCCGAGTCAAGCATCCAAGCTGTTGGAATTTTCAAGTCGTGATATGATCGCATGACAGAATTTCGCAGCTTGATTAGCTTCTGTATGCTCCGCTCAGACCTACCAAAAGGAGACGTGAACGAGGACAAAAATAGCATCATCATTCATAATTCTGGCACGTTTTGAACTAATATATAAATAAGTTGTCTTGATATATTTTTTACTTGTCTAATAAGCTGGCCATCTTTTTTAAGGCAGCTCCACAAGGAATGTCAGGATCATCCTTGAACGAGGAAATCTCCTGTTCTAACAACTTAAGGTCACGATATTCAACTGCAGCTTCTCGCAAGGCATCAGCTTTCCTCTCTGGCCAGTTAAAATGCTTCAAGACCGCTTGCTCATCGGCCTGTAGAAGATAGAATTAGCAGCCAGTGATGACAACTTCTATCATACCAACTGAGCTCGAGGTCCACAACATCAATATAAAATCAATGTCTTTCTACAAGTCTTGTGACTATGTCTCATTTACTATTTCCATTCTTCAGGAAAATATTTTTCAGATTTGAGAAACTGGCCAAACAAATCAATAGATTTCATCAAAAACTTACCAATGATGAGAGTTGGCCATCAAGCCAATCTACAAACTTCAGGACATCTTCTATATCTGAGTATGCTGCATCTACCACCTTCTTTATAAGGTCATTAATGAATTCTCCTTTTGTTTCAATGTCTGTCCTTATCTAGATAAGATTGCCAGCCATTAGTGCAACATACTCTGAAGTTATTAGACAACAGGAGCATATCCAAAAGTTGATTTTCAACACAAAAATGCTTACTGCTAAGAGATGTGCTGAACGGTTTTGAATTTCTCCAACAATGCTACTGTGTGCACTTATAGCTACTGGTTTATGGAAGTTCCCTAATCCTCTTGGATTTTTCTTCACTTCTTGCTTCTTTAAAGCATTATACAAGTCAACAAGTACAGGGGCCTTTTGGGTGATAGATGCTTTTGCTGGAGGCCTGGATGGGATTGGAGGTGGTAGAGGTGGCGGAGGAGGCGGTGCAAGACATGGCCTAGGTGGAGGTTTTCTTCCGACACTTGCAGCTTTAGGAATAACACATCCGGATGCTGGCACTGGAATCGGTGCTTTAACAAAAACTGATTCAACAGTATCAACCTTTTTAACCTTCGACCGCTCCAATTTGTCAGCGATGAGTCTTTGTATGTCTTTAAATTTGGTACTCTGGTGCTCTCCACTTGTCTCCTTCATCCAAGACGAAAATCAGAATAATCTCTCAATAAGCTGGTAATTAAACTAGGTATTATATAAAACTATAAAGCATATAATCAGTCTCATTTTCCTCTTAAACTCATGACGTCGAAGGCCCAATCGAACAGTGGTAAATGATCACGAAAAATGGGGCAAAACTTGGAAATATAAGGCATAATTGTAGTTAATAATTTATGGGCGGGAAAAAGAAGAAAGAGAGATTGAGACGAATCCTATAGTTGAAGCAAGGTATAACAGAACCACAAAAAATTTGACTATCACCTTTTCACGGGTGCTAGCCGCAACTAACTTTGCCTCAGCAGCAGCGAGATTTTCGGTCAGCTTCCTGTTCTGAGACTCCAATTCAACGTTCAAGCTCTTAACCTCATCCAATTCAGCCTTCAAGGCCACCACCTCAGACTCCAAATTCTTGATCAAGTTTTCGCTCAAATCAAGTTTCTCCAGCAATGCCTTCTTCCCAGTCGGGTCGTCTTCATTCTTTCTCAAACTAAAATCCCCCGCCCGTCGTCGGGGCCGAGCAAATTGCTCCACTGCAGGGCGATTCACAAAACGAGCCGTCACAACTTTGGCCTCTTCGGTTTCCTTAGCCTTTTGAGATCCCACAGCTACCTCACCAGATTTTGGCTTGTTGAGCAGAAGAGCCCTCTTAGCCTTGGAATTGTTCTTCATGTCTGGAGGTACTGACTTTGCTCTTGATGATGATGGTGATGGTGATGATGATGAAGGTGAAGATGATAACCCATTGACAGTCTCTGGTGATTTTGGAGAATCTTTGACCTTAGAAGGTGCTCTCAAACGAGAAGGCGTTAGGCTCTGCTGGGACGTGTCAATAGGCTTGCATACACTTCTAGCTGTTGAGTTTGTCGTCGGAAGTGGCTGCGGTGGTGTCGGCGGCGGCGTCACTTGCTTCATAACTCTTATTGTCAAAATGGGGTCTGCAAGTAGGACAAAAATGATCACAATTTGGCAGCAGAACAAGTTATAAAGCCGAAAACTTTTGCCTTTGTGAAAAAGGATGTTCTTTTCTGAAGGAAAAGACAGAGTATATATGCTGACGCCCGTGTGTGTGTGTGAGAAAAGGGTGAGACTTTGAGGATGAGACAGTATCAATTATAATATAGGGTGGCCATTGACAGCCACCTTAATGACCCACAGGCATTCACGCAATAATTAGCTTTGATTCTTCTTCTTCTTCTTCTTCTTCTTCTTCTTCTTCTTCTTCTTCTTCTTCGCAATTCAATTACAACTCTCGAAAACCAATCCTTCGACCTAGGAGGGTCACATGCTCTGCTTTATCTTGGCCACCTCACGACCAAGCAAGTGAACCCAAGTTGACGAGCTAAGGACATATTTACCAACCCAGGTCCAGGTTGCGAACTAGATGCCAGATAAAAGTGGTGAGAAAGAAAAAGAAATTCCATTTGTTGCTTTGTCCTGTAATGCATGATCCTAGTCGTTGTCCTTGTCTCTGTCCGTCCCTTCGTACACTTAGAATACAAAATGCATTAGCATATGCCTGTCTACAACTAGGATTAGTTTTTGTTAATAAAAACTGACACTTATAGCTAAGGTGTTTAAAAAAAGCAAGCGTTCTCAGAAGAAAAATAAAATAAAATTTGGGACTTCCCAGTTAGTTGGTTTGGATTTTGTATATTTTAGTACATATTACTGGCCAAAGTACCCACTAAACTTTTCATCTTTGGATCACAGTGCTTGTGATTTTGTTCTTTGAAATATTGTGCTGAATTATTTTTTTAAAGAAAAATTAGGTCTGTACGACTTTGTTCAAATTTCGGTGGTGAAAATTGTCCTCGTGTGCCTAAACGTTGGCTTAAAAATAAAGTGTTTATGACTTAAAATTAAAGAGACCGCAAGCTAAAAGCTTTGAAGACTAATTATAAAATATACTGATGATTTCGTTGCCGAATAAAGTGCTCGTGGGTCCCAAATATTAGACCCTGTTTTCTATCAGGCGTTCTAAACATTAAAAAAGAAAAGAAAAATAATCACTAGATATTGTCCAATTCATTTTGAGAAAAAAATCTTCCATAGATCGAGACAAACATGTAATTGTTCATGTAAATTTAAATATATTTTGCAAAAGAGAATATATTTAAATCAACCGGTATTAATAAAAAAGCGAGAAACAAGTATGAAGAAATCTAAGGATTAATTTTCACCAAAAAAAAATCTGGGTATTAATTTCACGAATCCAATAAGGTGTTAAAAGCTTCATAAGAATTCAATTATAGAGCTGTGTCTTGTAAGGTGAACTTGTTAGTTGAGGGTCATGTTTCAAAGATAGATTCGGTTGGTGAGTTTTGTGAAGTGGGTTTCCATCAAAATAAAGTTTGCTTAAATTCAAGTGCTTCTTTAATTACACTTTTTGTCTAGCAATGTATATGGCTTTAACTCCAAGTCTTAACTGATCCATTCATTGCTGATAACACCAGTTTTCTTTTTGCTGCTCAAGTGGCACAATCATCAATAAAAGCATTCTCAATTTTCAGGCAGAGGAATCTTAAATACGCACGCAACTCTAATTCCATATGTTCACAAACCATAAATATAGATGTTGAAGTTTGCAAACTAACGATAGAACATATAAATCATTGCATCAAATTGCTAACTTTCCTAAAGTGAATGTGTGGAAAAAGAATGCCTTAATTCTGATTAGATGGAACAAATGGACGAGTGAGAGAGAATATAGGCCCTTTGGTTGGCCTTGTCATGTGGTTTAATGTCAAAATCAGACTTTATAGGGGTTGGCTAGGGTGGCATTCATATCCTTATCTCCCAAAATAACTCCAACTTCTATGAAATATGGACCACACCTTCAACCAGATCACTCTTCCATAAGCCTCCAAACAAATCAAATACATACAACCAAAGCAAGAGATAAGATGTTCTCTGATTTTATGGTGAGTTTAGACACTTGGTGTCCTAGGAGGAGTTTGGCTCATATATTGCACAAGTTCGATATTAAGGGCTGTTTGGATAGAACCAAACCATAGTTTTAGAAGTGTTTACGGATACGAAGTAAATATATGTGGAGGAAGTTACCTCGTTGCGGAAAAGTGCTTTTGAAACCACGTTTTGAGAATGCCAAACACCCCCTTATATATCAGAACCAGCAGTTAGTTGGGTAAAGTGGAAAGGGTTCAATTACTTTTAAATAATGTCCAAATTTTGAACCTTATAAATGGGGAAAAAATTGTATTAAGAGGACTTCCTCTTAAATATGGTCAAATAATAGTAGAAAAATTATATAAAATTAGATCGCTTTAATTATGCAATATTATTACATATATAATATATTCCAAAAATATTTTGATGGGTCCATGAAGATTGGGAATGCAAACAAATATCCAAAGCATAGGCCACGCAAATCGAAGACCTAGGATCAAGCAATTTTAGGCAGTACATTCACGAAAAGATGTGTCTCAGCTATCAAGATTCCCCATCTCGCTAATGAAATGTATTATTATTACTATTACTACTACATATATATATATATATTGAAAAGGCAAATATGGATTACCCTAATAGCAATATTCCTCATTAAAAGACACAAAAAGCTAGTGAGTCACTAAGTCATTGCTTAAGGCCCTTAAAAGCTACAAAGATTCCTTTCTTGATCTCTACAAAATGGCTCAAAATCAGGAAAAGTTATAAACTTACTATGAGTTAATCAGATCCAAAAGCATGTCTCTGATCTTTCTTTCGTTAACTTTTGTATAACAACATCAAGACTATTTTAAAATATCGTGGTGATTAAATACAGTTGGAAGATAAGAAAATTATCTGTGATAAATTTAGTTTGGAACCTCACAAATTGAAGATACATGCAAGCTTAAGAAATTAGTTAAATAACGAACTAATCAGTGAGAAGAACTATCAATATAAATTTATAAGCTTATGATGATTTATCAACAAATTTTGAAAATCATGAAGTCAAATTTTTTAAGAAATTATGAACATCTTAAAAAGCAAAAGAAGCAAAACCACTGTCACGTGAGTTATTAGCTCAAGTTTGATCGTTCTAATTAACAACCGCAAATGAAATGACTCTTCAATCATGCCATTGTGTCTAGCAATGTGAAAGGAAAACGTTTCCCTCCAAAACCAAGGAAGCAACCACTAGGTGGGGCATGTAAGGGAAAAGGATAAGAATCTCTGTCTAAGAATCTTAAAAAGACATACCTGCATCTGATGTGAAGAGGCGCGTTAAGAAAAAGATGATGGTTAAACAAAGGGAAGAGAAGCATATGACCTGACTGGAAGAGTTATTCACCTTCTAAAATTTGCAGCAAATAGAGTTCACTCATGCAATACTGTTGGCCAAGAGCTTCATGTGATTGCCAATAGCCAAGGGCCGTCTTTTATATGTGTGTAAATATACATATGATATGATTAAACTCTTTGGAGTTGGTGAAAAGGGGAAACCCGTGAAACCTGAATAAGCTACTTATTCTATAGACTTTAGCAATGTGTGAGTGCGCAAGAAAGTGAGAGAGAAAAAGGAGAACCATTTTCTGCTGCTTCTGCAGCATCTGCTCAATTTTAGAGCCACCGCACTCCTCTCATAGTTCAAAGCAATATTTCCAGCCACGTCTTCCATTAGGCCTAATACAAACAAAAGCCTTTCCTGAATCACATGTTTGCCCCACTCGACCACAGGACCACTCTGACCTCATTTCTTAATTTGACTTCCCTCACAGGCAGTATGGTCTTTCCAAAAAAGAAAGAAAAAATTAACGACTCATGTTTATAATGGATAGATAGATTCCGTTAACTATATAAAAATACGAAGATATGGCTGCCAATTTTCAAGGGAAAATATTCCTTAAATAATCATACTTTCTATTCATAGTTATTTTGATTTACTTTAATTTTGTAGACGAGGAAGATGCATGAATTTTTCTAGTTTTTATGCAAAACTAGCTGGGCTCCGTTTGTTTTTTATGGTAAATTTCAGAGGCACATGAAGATTCATCTGCAGACAAATTTAAGGACAGAATGTCTGTTAATTCATCAGCTTCCCAACTATCCGAGTTTTGGTTATAAAGAGCATTTAAGCCTACGGCTTTCACAACTCAGCTCATCAAAAATCAACCAAGAAACCACTTGGCAACAGCCTGCAAGTTTAACTTGCGCTTAAACTTCAGAAACCAGAGAGACTGAATATTGATATACCTGCAAAGAAGCTTCCTTTATCTTTCATATACATATTGCAGTCTTCTAGTCTTAATAGCTCCTCTTTCATGTGGTTAACCTGACTGAAGTATGAAAAATGAGATCACAGATATATATGATGAATGACTAAACACAGAAATTGACAAAAAGGGAGAAAGAAAACCTTGAGAATTGTTGGTGAGGGTTCTTGAATTTATAATGGGGTTTCTCTGGAGCAATTGATCAAACACTTGTAAGGTGATAAAGGGAACGGGTGAGAGGAGGGGATGGTGTAGTGGGTGATTTCCTTTGAAGGAATGCTTGCAAATAAATAAGAATGAAGAAAGAAAGAGTCCCAATCTGCTCTTCCTTTGTTGGGTGTGACTTGCATATCACATGAAAGTGCCATTTCTTACAGCGGTTGTTATATGATACAAACCAAAGAATGATTCACCATTTTGAAATCGTTTCTCTTTGAAATTGCATCCTTGAGCTTGTGTTGTTTCTCTTGTTTCAATGGGTAGGTTTGTTTTCAAATCCTTAAAACAATATGTCTACATTTTTCCCAATTTCCAAGTACATCTCTCCTTGTTTAATTCGAACCCTTGGTTATTGTGCAGTTGTGAGAATATAATGAGAAAAATAAAAGATTAATGTGAAAGAAGAAATAATTGTTATATACAATTTCATTTTCTGTGTGATTGTAGAGAAATATTTACATTCTGCCGTTTTCATTGTAACAATTTAGTGACAATTCAAGAGCCACAAAACTTTACCAAAATTAATATTTTGATTGCCCAACGAATTTTATCCCCTTATGGTTGGTACGTCGGTCTATGAACTGTGTCCAAAAATGGGAGACATCAAGGTTACCATTTAATTTTTAAGTTTTAACCAACTTGTTCTGTATCATCTTTAATTCTTTATCCCCTTTGGTTCGATTTTTTTCCATGTCTTTCCAAACAATTGATGGGTTAGCTTTATGGATAACATGAATGAATTTGGACGCAATGAAGTTGAATGCAGAGTATTAACATCCCACATTTTTCTTTATACTCCCCTTATTGCTAAATATAGGAGTTGAGTCAAGAAATTAATTGTTATTCATTAAAAAAAAAAGTATATTGGTTTTCCTCAAATACCCAATTAATCATTTATATTGAAATTACGCTCATCAACAGAAACTCTTTTAATATGTACATGTAAGTATACACAATTAATAGGGATAGTTTAAAGATAAAAATATAAATTTAAGAGAAAAATGGATTGAAATTTTGCATTTAGTATCAAACTAAGCACTCTAATTAGCTCTTACATTTAAAATAAAAGAAAATAATTGCAAAACAAAACTAGGTTACAAGTGGTGTGTTCACACGAAATCTAAAGTGAATCACACTATTTATATTTTTATCAACAATAAAAGAAAATCTCTTATGGGTCATGTATGATATGTAATTAAAAACATTGGTAGTTTGGTCCTTTGCATTCAATTTTACCAATTTTAGAGACTCTGAATCTCAAAGGATACATGCTACTATTGAGTTATAGTTATTTGTCAAAGACCTTTAACATGTATTTGTGTAAATTAGGTGGGGCCCCATATATTTTACTGAATTAAAAAACTAAGTCATCCTGTTTATAGTTTAATTATGTTATATGGTTTTATAGTCCCTTAAGAATTGAAGTAGGACCTAAAACCTCTAATTAAATCCTTGATTATGGCCAGAGTGTGATTGATTGCATGAGATCTGAGTTCACGTGTGTTTGTAGTTTGAGTAAGAAATTGCATGCCTGCAGCTTTAAGGTAAGGGATGTTAGTATCAAGTAAAACTAACGAAGATGACGCCACAAAGTGTAAAATATAATTTGTTTCTTAATAACAACAACACAGAAATCTTATGTTAAGATCCTAAAACACAAATCCAAACATAGTGGTTGTGATTTTTGAGGTAGTAGGTTCTGGCGTTCTGGTGGTGGGGTCCCAGATCTGAATCACAAACTTCGCCACGTTTTAAACTCCACTCTTTTAAAGACTTGGCAACAAATTCAATCTTTCTTTTTTCTTTTTCTGCGTCCAAGATTATTTTTTTCTTCATTGATTGGATCCTTAAAAGTAATATAAATCTGATAGAAAAGTTAGTGATTCTCAGTGGAGTCAGTTTGGTGTTAATAATAAGTGATTGGATGGTCCTGTTCTTAAAAGTGATGGCAATGCGTGTCTCCATCATTGGGCAAACCAACAATAATCGCAAATCACATTATGATATCATCAAGCACATATCAGACCCTTTTCAATTGAGTAAATTAACAGATAATAATCATAATCGTTGTTATTACCATTATTTGAAAACATTCAAAAGATTCTCCATATATCAGTTGGCTTGGTCCATACTTTTTTTGGTGTATGGAGTATTTTGCAATTCTCTTTTTGTTCTCTAAATTGTAAGGAAGGAATAAATACTGTAGTTGAGAGGACATTTCAGAATCTATACCCAATTTGTGTTTTTTCCCCTTTTTTTTTTTGGGTAACACAGGCAACCTTAATTTTATATCTGTAATATGAACATAAATCTTTCTTAGTAGGATTAATATAATCTGTGATCCTTTAAGTTTGTCTTCATTTTGGTTTGGGTCTCTTAAATTTCAAACTATAAATTTTGGTCCCTCAAGAGGCAAAATGGTCCAAGTTTTTATTAAATTACAGGGATCAATGTTTTAAAGGAAATAAAACTTAAAGGACCAAAACTTATGATTTGAAACTTGAGGGACCAAAATCAAAATAAGAGCAAATATGATGAATCAAAAATTATATTAACCCTTCTTAGTATTAACACAATTTTGCTGATATTTTTAACTCCAACTGTTCACCAATCTAGTCTTTGCATTAACCTTTTTCATGTTAACACTGCGTAGTTATTTACTGTGAAATCTTAATCTTGCAAGGTCCTTGATTTGCTGAGTTGTAACTTGCAGGAATTCAGTTGAGTTCTTTTATGGAAGAACCTGTGTGCAATGCCACTAAGGAAGCATAGGCACCACCTTTGTTGAGCAAATTCTCATGCTTTCCCTTCTCTTCTATGACTCCATTTTTAATTACTGCAATCAAATCTGCACTTTTAACTGTGGATAATCTATGAGCCACTACTACTGTGGTTCTTTCCACCATAATTTGATCCAACGCGTCCTGTACCACTTTCTCAGATTCTGCATCTAAGGCACTGGTAGCTTCATCCAGAAGCAAGCAATTTTCGGATTCTTTACTATGGCTCGTGCAATAGCCACGCGCTGCTTTGTCCCCCAGATAACTGAACTCCTCGCTCTCCTACTATTGTGTCATACCCCTGCATGTATCAACATCATCAATATCAATATATACTATAAAAATTATAACAAGAATACTATTTATAATAAGTTATTAATATCTTGACTTGCTCATCAGATTACGTGTAATTCAGAGAGTCCACCTAGTTGTTTTTCCAAAATCAAATATTTTCATGTATGATGTATAACTAGGATTTAATATCAAAGTGCTGGAAGCTAAATTTACTGAGTGGTCATGAAAAAGAAAATGAGCTGATATGGAATTGTAAGTTACCTGCTGCAAACTAGAAATGAACTTGTGAGCATTTGCCAGTTCTGCTGCAGCAATAATTTCAGCCTCTGTTGCATCCCCTCCCTTTCCATATGCGATATTGGCTCTAATTGTATCATTAAATAACATAGGCTCTTGACTCACCAAACCCATTTGCTGTCTTAACCATTTTACTTGTAGCTTTTGGATTTCTATTCCATCCAGTGTAATGTGACCTGAATCAGGATCATAAAATCTCTGCAACAACGAGATCACAGTTGATTTCCCACTTCCACTTTCTCCAACTATAGCAACTGTCTGTATTTTCACCAACAGTTTGATCAAAAGTTAGTTTCTTCCAATTGGAATAACAGTATAATTGGCAAATGTTAGTTTGTGCATGTTCACCAAAATCAAACTGTGCATTATGTGCACTGTGTACCTTTCCTGAACGAATGCTCAAGGAAAGATCTCTGAATACTTGAAAATCAGATCTGGTTGGATATTTGAAACTGATATGGCGAAACTCAATTTCTCCCATTAACCGTTCCAATGTCATCCCGGAGTCATCACTGGGATCTATTTTTGATTTCCCATCAAGAATAGTAAATATAGAACCAACGGAACTCTTAGCTTTACTTGAATCAGGAGCCAAGGAGCTAAATTGGGAGATTCCTAATGCTGCTACAGTGAGAGCAAAGAAGACCTACAAACAGGAAACAGAACCATCAGAAAGGGCTACAATACGGCTACTTTGAACCTTTCTATTACAGTATATTTTTTATCAAAATGACTGGTAACTGATACTATTATATGTATGGCTTCCCTTTGAAGCTTCTCACATGATTGTTTTTTAAGAAATCACTTTATCTAGTATGCAAGGAGATTGGACAGTGATAATGCATTAATAGGCTTTACATTTTTCTGTTCCTATATGTTTTGAACCTTTCCGCAGTATCTAGTTTGAGGATATCTCATCCTTCTGCTGGCTGTAACTCATCATTTTTATCCTCTCCCAAAAGAATGATACTAAAATGTCAATAATTAAATGAAAAGCCATGAAATGTGTATGCCAAGTTAAACAAGTTAGAAGACTAGAGGACCCACACGAAAAACATCTGAGAATGATGATTTGCCGTCTTGTACAAGTCGAGCTCCAGCGTAGAAACTGCATGCATAGACAGAAAACAGCAAGAAGAATGATAAACCAAATCCAGCTCCACTTATTATCCCTCTCCTTATGCCTGTTTTAATTGGCCCTTCACATCTTTTATGGTATAATTCCATCACCTTCTCCTCAGCACAGAAAGAAGCAACTGTTCTAATACTCCCTACTGCATCATTCGCCACTTGACTTGCTTCCTCATACAATTTCTGTTAAAAAGTATAATGAATATCATTCCAGAAAATCAAATACAAAAGGTTATGATAACGTTTGACACATAAATTAACTACTCAAGTATAATGATGATACAAATTAGTGATTACTGAAGTTATCAAGTCACAAGTCAAAGTAGGAAGTTCACTTTACAAACTTACAAACATCACAAAATCCCCCCAGGTCGAAAATTTAAAGGAACAAACCTTAGCATCTGCGCTGAAATCCTTCTATGAACTTGAACTGTGCGTATCCATTGAGTACTAATATGGGTAGCATAACAAGAATTATAAGAGCAAGCTGCCAGCATGCCTCCAAAGCAATGACCAAGCCAATAATTGCAGTAGCAATATTTTGAACCAGCAAAAGAAGTGCATCTCCAACCAAAGCTCGGACAGAAGCTGCATCAGTAGATAGCCTGGCTCCAAGGACTCCACTTGAATGCTCAGCTTCATCAAACCAACTTACTTCCATGTGGATTATTTTCTCAAAACACATTAACCGGATCCTTCTTATCAACTTACCACCAGCGACAGCAAATAAGTAGAACTTCGCTGGAATTACTAAGAAGGATGCCACACAAGGGCAACAAATATCAACGCCCAAAACTTTGAATCTTTACTGAGTTTATCTGCAGGTTCATAGAAAGTGTTTATCATTTTGGAGAGCAGTAACCCGAAAGCTGGGAATATTGCTGCATTTGCCACAGCAACTAGAGTCCCTATAAACAAGACTGGAATCTCAGGTTTGTTTAGATAAGCCAGGCGGTAAAGTGGCACTTCTGGAGGAGTTGGTGAATCTTTTGAACTAGGAGCTTCAGGTTCCGCACCTGCTGTTTCAAAGAGTCCATTTGTTGGAGGCACACCATATGGCACTGAGAATGAATGACGACTGCTTCTCCCTAGTCCAGATGACTCTCGACTTATAGATTTTAAGGAAGAAAGTCGTTGGCTTGATTGCCTTTCAGAATTCAATATGCTTTCTGGCTTATATGTGTCATTTGCATTCATATTCTCTGACTCCTTTGTTTCCTGCAATCTAACGAGTTGGCTATAGGCTCCATCAGGGTTCTTTGTGAGCTCAGCATGTGAACCTGATCAGTTAAAAGAAATAATATTGCATTTAGCTTTAAGGGACCTTCTATCATTTGTGATTATGTTAGAAATAATTTTGCAACAATGAAAGGAGAATTGGAGGGGAGTTTGGAGAGAAATAAATCAGAATCGCTATGAAGGAAGTAGAACAATATGACACTAGATTGCTAGCTGAAATTTATTTATTGTAAGAGAGACTGTTTACCTTTGTCTACTATTTTTCCTTGCTGAATAACGGCAATAATATCAGCATTCCTTACAGTGCTCAAGCGATGAGCTACAATAACAGTGGTTCTACTTTTCATTATTCTGTCCAGTGCCTCCTGTACGATTCTCTCAGATTCAGCATCCAGGGCGCTTGTTGCTTCATCAAGAAGAAGAATTCTTGGGTCTTTCAATATTGCTCTTGCTATGGCTACCCTCTGCTTTTGACCTCCAGACAGCTGAGTTCCGTGTTCGCCAACCATTGTGTCTAACCCCTATATCCACAATATTTGTGATCAATATTGTATTTAGTCTTGAAAGATTTTCAGAAACTTTGTCAAAAAAGCAAGCAGGAATGTCTATTGGGCAATGGAAATGAAGTTTCAAAGAATAAATAAAAGTTTCTGATTTCACCTGAGGAAGTTTATCTATGAACTTTGCAGCATAAGCAAGCTCTGCCGCAGCTCTGATTTCTGCATCTGTCGCGCCATCCTTACCATAGGCAATATTCTCTTTAATGCTACAAGTAAACAAAACTGGTTCCTGGCTGACGAGGCCTATTTTCTGTCTAGTCCATTTTAGCTGCAATTCTTTGATATTGATACCATCAATAAGAACTTCACCAGCTTGTGGATCATAAAATCTTTCTATCAGACTAATAACTGTTGATTTTCCACTCCCACTTTGTCCAACCCAAGCTGTTGTAGCGCCACTTGGTATTGAGAGAGAAAATCTATTGAATATGAGTTCATCTGGCCTCGCAGGATAACTAAAGCAAACTTCCCTCAGTTCTATATCCCCACGTATGTCATCTAGCTGCTTGCCAGTAATGTCATAAGCATCAATGTCTGACTTCCTTTTAATTGTTTCAAACATCTTAGAGGCTGCAGCTTGTCCTGCAGCAAAAGCACTCAAGCTTGGAGATGCCTGCCCCAGAGACCTGGCAATATAATCAGACAAGAACAACAAAAATATCTATATGTTCTCATTCAATGTTGTCAAGAACCATGTTATCTTTCACCTCAAAAGGTTAGGCTTTTAAGTGAAGGTTCCTGAATACATGTATTTTAATCTTTTAGCAATTGTGTATTTCATCTTGTGAAGCAGCAAACAGAAAGTGGAGGAGGGATTAAGGAGAAATGCAACTTACAAGGAGCCTGTCAAAACTGCAAAAATTACGGTGATAACCTTCCCTCCTGTATATCCTTTCTCCAGTACCATTTTCCCACCATACCATACTGCCAAACCATAAGTGAAGAAAAAAAGAAGAAAAGTTGAACCAAAACCCATACCAGAAGCCAGTCCCTCTTGCACACTAGTCCTGTACGCTTTAATCAAGGACTGATCATATTTAGCTATAGCTTGCTTCTCCCCTGTGTGAATGATGCAACCTGCATTGGAGGAAAGGATATCATTTTTATGTTATAGTTACAGAAATGAAAATCAGAAGAGGATCTTTCTGCAAATACACATACTGTTCTTATAGAACCAATTGCCTGGTCTGCTATAGTTGCAGCAGCAGAATAAGCTTTTTGTCCACGGGATGTGGCTTTGGCAAGAACAATGCTCATCATAGCACCAGAAAAGACAATAGGAGGAATAGAGGATAGCATGACAATAGTTAGAAGCCATCCCTCAATGAATGCTATGATAAAACCTCCAAAAAAAGCTGCCACACACTGTATGAATTGTCCTACCTGGGAAGAATTTTTATCTTTAACACTTTTGTAATGGTTAGAAGGAAAAATGAGGATGATTTGATACTTTTATGTTAATTCATAAATACCTTCTCTCCCATGGCATCTTGAATAAGAACAGTATCACCTGACATCCTTCCAACAACCTCACCAGTGTTAGTTTCTTATCAAAGAAACTGATGTCCTGCCTCAAAATTGTCTTCAGGTATAAACCTCTAATTCTTGCAGCCTGTCTTTCTCCAGTGACCATCCAGCAAGTCACCTCTAGCATACAGCAAACAATTGTGTTCGTAGGTGTTAAAAAAAGGAGTTAATAGTTAATATGCTAAGCATTATAAACAGAATCTGATGTACTTACGAAGAAATGACACAAGAAAGGCACCAACTGCCAAGTATACGAACTTCAGAGACACCTAAGCACAAGAGTCATCATTATGAGATGAAAGTAGTTAAAGCTTCTGAGTCTAAAAGTTCATTTCAAATATACAGATCCCATCAATGTAACTAACTCTTTTGCTATGTCACGAAGATTAATAATGAATGAAAAGGGTTACTCAAGAAGTTGTACCTTGGAAACTTCATGGACAACTTCTTTGGTGTCTGCGGATCTTCCAAAAGCATCAATTATATCTCCAATAAAAACAGTCATTAAGGGCATGGATATTCCATTTACAACAGCACCAACTGTCCCACAAGCATCAACAGATAATCCAAAGAATCTGCAAATGAGAAGAGCTTGTAAAAGGTTACAGTGTTGGTGGTTTCATCTTTTTCCTTAATCTTCTTTGAATCCTGATGCTTGTCTGAGACTCCTGAGCTTCTTCAGGACTTCCACCTACAGGATTATTTGCTGAACCTGTCTCTCTTGTCATTTTCCCACAGAAGCCTTCAGTGGCTTCAAAAGCCTCCACTTACGCTAATAAACTGAAAGCAGCTGCAGAAAAAGAAAAAGAATTGTTGGTTAAAGTCAGCAACAAACATTGTAGGAAAAACTTGATTATGGAATTTTCAGTTTATTTTGGGATTCACATTAGACTTGCGAAGATGATGAAGGTTCCGAAGTTCAGTCTTGCTGTAAAACAGTGTAGAAAATTTGAAAACTTCTCTGTATAGCCATCTAACCTTTAGGGTGAAAGTGACATGAGGGCAGTTGTAACAGATATAAAAAGAAAAAGAGCAACAGTTCAGATCATACTTTCAAATTCAACTGAATTGTCAAAAAACATCCATAACCAAAAGTTGAAATGAACCTTTACAAACTTGAGGAAGATGAAGCAACTTGCAGATCTACAGAGAAACAAAAAAAAGAACCACCTAGGCTTACATGACTTGAGGTAAAGAACATGACAGGATTAGATGCTTAAGAAAGAATAATATATCATTACTTAGATGCTCAATAAACTGAGTTAGTAAACTTCATTACGTTTATGCCCAGACTAAAACCCAATATATAATTGCTGCTTACTATGCTTGGCTTCTAGATGCCCACTTTTTGGTGGAAATTCTGTCCGTTGTTTATGAATCTGAACATAAATTTAATCTATGTTTTCGTACTCTCTGTCACAGGATATGTTATTCTCTTACATGAAATTCTTTTGAATGAATCTGGGATCTGCATGATGTTTCTGATCGTTAATCTTTAGTAGTTCTTTTTCCCCTCTAGCATAACCAGTTAATAAAGAGAAGAGACAAAACTTCCCTGTCACGTCCTCATAAAGCATTTAGATTTTAAAATCCTTCTGATCTGTGTGAACTAATATGATATTTTCTTTGAGCAATTTAATATATTTTTCAACGGGTACAATGGCATCTTCAAAGAGGATAGACACTGGAAATTCTACAAGTGTAACTACAGAACCATACGCAACAAGACAAAAGAGCATTTATTAGTTGTTGGCATATGAAGTAGTTATGCGCAATCAATGACCAAAGCAAACTCATGGATATTCCCATATTGAAGCCAATTATTCCTAACAGATAATCTATATAATTTTTTTGAAAATACTAGGGTCATTGTTGTTCTTGAGCTTTATAGATGATTGGAGAGATGAAGTCCCCGATTGACCTGTTGTTCTTGAACC
>NW_021636471.1:0-76951 GCF_004799145.2 Neltuma alba
AAAACGAGAACCATCACCACCCACATCCACCGACCCGCCGGACGCTAAACGCCGAGGAGAAGACAGGTTATCGATTCCGGCACCGTAGATGTTGGTGATTCGCTGGAGAACGGTGCCGGAGACCTCCATAGCCTTAGAATCAAAGTTGGAATGCGCCTTTTTCAGTTTTCTTCTCTAGCGAACCCCTCTGTTCTCACGTTTTTAAGGGAGGAATTCATCGGGATTCAAAGAATGCCACGGTGGACGGTTGAGATTTGTTTAATGGTGACGTGGCAGTCTCTCTACCTTCGCGCCTGGAGGCGGCTGACCGTTTTATGTTTCCCACGCTTTTTCTTCTTCCAAACACACGAACAAGATCAATATAGTCCGTTCGATGTAGCCTTAATATCGGACGGTGACAAATTTACCCACGTTACGACACTTAGGCTGCCGTTGCGTTGCTGTGCTTCTTGGACGTGTCATTCGCACATTATTATTGCCCCTTTCATCCCTTCATTAAAATTTTTTTTTGATGGTCGAAAATTCAAATATTATTTATAAGCTATAAATGATATTAATTGAAATATTACTTTTCCAGTTATTTTAGGATGAGTAGAACATCTGTATCATATCTTAAATAATATAATTTGTTAAAATTTATATTTATTTCAATTATATTTTATATTTATATTTTTACATTAGATTCATTGACGGTCCTAAATGTAGCAAAATCATGATGAATTTGTTTAGGATTGATAATGAAGACTTAAAAATAATATACATTTGGCCAAAAAAATTAAAAAAATATTTCAATGACTTACATAGTATATGTATGTGTGAGTATGATAAAACTCTCACCAGTAATGTTAGTTGATGCTTTCTTGTCTTCTTTCAATGATGTGTTGAGAGACTGAAATTGCATTTTAACTCAATAATATTTTCAAATAAAAAAGTAATGCATTATTTAGCTTAAAAAAATCATTTAATTTATTTAAGTTATATGAACTAATATTTATAATATATTTTTGGTTTCATGAGACATTTCAGGCGTTAATACAGAGTCAACCTAACTTACAGCTCATGGTGGCATGTTTGAGGGATTAGATGGAATTGAAAGCGAGAACACAGAGCTATAAATGGAGTGGACCTCAAATATTTTAACACCTTATAATTGAACACACCATTCATCATTATTGAGCTAGCAAACATCGTGCAAAGGAAATAAAGTTTCTCTTGATGGAAAAGAATCAAAATTTCAGAACAAATATGCTCCCAACCAAAGCATCATATTTGGCTATCAAAAGAAACCTACACAAGAAGCGTTAGTGAACCCAGGTAATAAGAGATTTTTAGTAGTAATTTATTGTTATACATATGTTCATCTGTTCACCAGGACTGTGGATTGATTGGTATCAAGGGCCCTGCAAAAATTCATCATGTCATGTAACTAAATATCGTTACAACTCCGGTCTTAAAAATAAGATCTAATTCTATATTTATGACCGGAGATAGTACTACACTTTTGGATGGTGCTTTTTAATATTATTTACCAAAGTATAGAATTAGCCTCTTTTGTTGCTCCCTTTGGCTGAATTAACTAAATGCAATGAAATTGAATCTGACAATCAGCTTTCATAAACATAATCTATATTCAATAAAAACATTTAGCAATCGTTTATAAAATCAAATAAACACAAAATATAAGGATGCATTAAACATGCAGGTCAATTATTATAGTAGAGCTCAGTAAACATTAAGAGATGTGCCTAAACACGGCACGGCTTTTCTTTACAGAAATAGATAGATATGAACTACATATGACTACGCCATTGACACTATTGACAGAAGATTAGCCATTTCACTTACTCAGCTACTTTATTATGGAACGCTCTCTCTTCAAAACCTCTTCATGTTCCTCCGTATTTCTTCAGAAAGGTTGATACTTGATACTGTGCTTGCAACCATTGGCCTCTGGACATCATAAGGAAAAGAATAATGAATGCTTAACAGCTATTTCTTCTAACCATTAGGTCCCCAAAATCAGTGGCTTCTCAGGATGATGGTATGCCGGCTAAAAGTTCTCGAGATCCTGCTAGGTGTCCCGGGACACGTTGCCTTATTTCTTCAAAGGCACACAATGTTTCTGAGTCCAAACCTCCAGCAAACTGCAGAAAACATACAGGAGAACTTGATGGTAAGAATTGAGTTACGGGTGTCCACAAGTTTCAATCAAAAATATTAATGCAGTGACATGTCTGGAGATTTTGCACCAAAAGAATTACCTGATGTGCCCTATATGCAAAATGCACACCCTGAAGCAGAAGAGATTCTTGACTAGATTCTCTGTCTGAGTTCCGAATGGATTCAAGCTCCATTGTCACTCTTTTCATGTACATCTTTACCAGAGTCATGGAATGCTTCTTTATCTGCAAAAACGTGGTATGGTGCCAATCAACTCAACTACATCAATACAACTGGACAGCATGAGTAAAGAAATAGGATTGTGATGACGGGACAGGAAAGGCATAAATCCTTTAACGTCATTTTTAGAGGCGGGCTTATTAAAAAGTTGATAACTATTGATGACAGAAACATAATTAACAACTATTGATAACGTAATTTTATATAAATGTAGCGTTAGTCACAAGCCAAAAAGCAAAGTTTCATTATGGTTCTCGTATGCAGAGTATAACACAAAACTATATACCTTTGACATAATTCCCGAGTCAAGCATCCAAGCTGTTGGAATTTTCAAGTCGTGATATGATCGCATGACAGAATTTCGCAGCTTGATTAGCTTCTGTATGCTCCGCTCAGACCTACCAAAAGGAGATGTGAACGAGGACAAAAATAGCATCATCATTCATAATTCTGGCACGTTTTGAACTAATATATAAATAAGTTGTCTTGATATATTTTTTTACTTGTCTAATAAGCTGGCCATCTTTTTTAAGGCAGCTCCACAAGGAATGTCAGGATCATCCTTGAACGAGGAAATCTCCTGTTCTAACAACTTAAGGTCACGATATTCAACTGCAGCTTCTCGCAAGGCATCAGCTTTCCTCTCTGGCCAGTTAAAATGCTTCAAGACCGCTTGCTCATCGGCCTGTAGAAGATAGAATTAGCAGCCAGTGATGACAACTTCTATCATACCAACTGAGCTCGAGGTCCACAACATCAATATAAAATCAATGTCTTTCTACAAGTCTTGTGACTATGTCTCATTTACTATTTCCATTCTTCAGGAAAATATTTTTCAGATTTGAGAAACTGGCCAAAACATCAATAGATTTCATCAAAACTTACCAATGATGAGAGTTGGCCATCAAGCCAATCTACAAACTTCAGGACATCTTCTATATCTGAGTATGCTGCATCTACCACCTTCTTTATAAGGTCATTAATGAATTCTCCTTTTGTTTCAATGTCTGTCCTTATCTAGATAAGATTGCCAGCCATTAGTGCAACATACTCTGAAGTTATTAGACAACAGGAGCATATCCAAAAGTTGATTTTCAACACAAAAATGCTTACTGCTAAGAGATGTGCTGAACGGTTTTGAATTTCTCCAACAATGCTACTGTGTGCACTTATAGCTACTGGTTTATGGAAGTTCCCTAATCCTCTTGGATTTTTCTTCACTTCTTGCTTCTTTAAAGCATTATACAAGTCAACAAGTACAGGGGCCTTTTGGGTGATAGATGCTTTTGCTGGAGGCCTGGATGGGATTGGAGGTGGTAGAGGTGGCGGAGGAGGCGGTGCAAGACATGGCCTAGGTGGAGGTTTTTCTTCCGACACTTGCAGCTTTAGGAATAACACATCCGGATGCTGGCACTGGAATCGGTGCTTTAACAAAAACTGATTCAACAGTATCAACCTTTTTAACCTTCGACCGCTCCAATTTGTCAGCGATGAGTCTTTGTATGTCTTTAAATTTGGTACTCTGGTGCTCTCCACTTGTCTCCTTCATCCAAGACGAAAATCAGAATAATCTCTCAATAAGCTGGTAATTAAACTAGGTATTATATAAAACTATAAAGCATATAATCAGTCTCATTTTCCTCTTAAACTCATGACGTCGAAGGCCCAATCGAACAGTGGTAAATGATCACGAAAAATGGGGCAAAACTTGGAAATATAAGGCATAATTGTAGTTAATAATTTATGGGCGGGAAAAAAGAAGAAGAGAGATTGAGACGAATCCTATAGTTGAAGCAAGGTATAACAGAACCACAAAAAATTTGACTATCACCTTTTCACGGGTGCTAGCCGCAACTAACTTTGCCTCAGCAGCAGCGAGATTTTCGGTCAGCTTCCTGTTCTGAGACTCCAATTCAACGTTCAAGCTCTTAACCTCATCCAATTCAGCCTTCAAGGCCACCACCTCAGACTCCAAATTCTTGATCAAGTTTTCGCTCAAATCAAGTTTCTCCAGCAATGCCTTCTTCCCAGTCGGGTCGTCTTCATTCTTTCTCAAACTAAAATCCCCCGCCCGTCGTCGGGGCCGAGCAAATTGCTCCACTGCAGGGCGATTCACAAAACGACCGTCCGTCACAACTTTGGCCTCTTCGGTTTCCTTAGCCTTTTGAGATCCCACAGCTACCTCACCAGATTTTGGCTTGTTGAGCAGAAGAGCCCTCTTAGCCTTGGAATTGTTCTTCATGTCTGGAGGTACTGACTTTGCTCTTGATGATGATGGTGATGGTGATGATGATGAAGGTGAAGATGATAACCCATTGACAGTCTCTGGTGATTTTGGAGAATCTTTGACCTTAGAAGGTGCTCTCAAACGAGAAGGCGTTAGGCTCTGCTGGGACGTGTCAATAGGCTTGCATACACTTCTAGCTGTTGAGTTTGTCGTCGGAAGTGGCTGCGGTGGTGTCGGCGGCGGCGTCACTTGCTTCATAACTCTTATTGTCAAAATGGGGTCTGCAAGTAGGACAAAAATGATCACAATTTGGCAGCAGAACAAGTTATAAAGCCGAAAACTTTTGCCTTTGTGAAAAAGGATGTTCTTTTCTGAAGGAAAAGACAGAGTATATATGCTGACGCCCGTGTGTGTGTGTGGAAAAGGGTGAGACTTTGAGGATGAGACAGTATCAATTATAATATAGGGTGGCCATTGACAGCCACCTTAATGACCCACAGGCATTCACGCAATAATTAGCTTTGATTCTTCTTCTTCTTCTTCTTCTTCTTCTTCTTCTTCTTCTTCTTCTTCTTCGCAATTCAATTACAACTCTCGAAAACCAATCCTTCGACCTAGGAGGGTCACATGCTCTGCTTTATCTTGGCCACCTCACGACCAAGCAAGTGAACCCAAGTTGACGAGCTAAGGACATATTTACCAACCCAGGTCCAGGTTGCGAACTAGATGCCAGATAAAAGTGGTGAGAAAGAAAAAGAAATTCCATTTGTTGCTTTGTCCTGTAATGCATGATCCTAGTCGTTGTCCTTGTCTCTGTCCGTCCCTTCGTACACTTAGAATACAAAATGCATTAGCATATGCCTGTCTACAACTAGGATTAGTTTTGTTAATAAAAACTGACACTTATAGCTAAGGTGTTTAAAAAAAGCAAGCGTTCTCAGAAGAAAAATAAAATAAAATTTGGGACTTCCCAGTTAGTTGGTTTGGATTTTGTATATTTTAGTACATATTACTGGCCAAAGTACCCACTAAACTTTTCATCTTTGGATCACAGTGCTTGTGATTTTGTTCTTTGAAATATTGTGCTGAATTATTTTTTTAAAGAAAAATTAGGTCTGTACGACTTTGTTCAAATTTCGGTGGAAAATTGTCCTCGTGTGCCTAAACGTTGGCTTAAAAATAAAGTGTTTATGACTTAAAATTAAAGAGACCCGCAAGCTAAAAGCTTTGAAGACTAATTATAAAATATACTGATGATTTCGTTGCCGAATAAAGTGCTCGTGGGTCCCAAATATTAGACCCTGTTTTCTATCAGGCGTTCTAAACATTAAAAAAGAAAAGAAAAATAATCACTAGATATTGTCCAATTCATTTTGAGAAAAAAATCTTCCATAGATCGAGACAAACATGTAATTGTTCATGTAAATTTAAATATATTTTGCATAAGAGAATATATTTAAATCAACCGGTATTAATAAAAAAGCGAGAAACAAGTATGAAGAAATCTAAGGATTAATTTTCACCAAAAAAAAAATCTGGGTATTAATTTCACGAATCCAATAAGGTGTTAAAAGCTTCATAAGAATTCAATTATAGAGCTGTGTCTTGTAAGGTGAACTTGTTAGTTGAGGGTCATGTTTCAAAGATAGATTCGGTTGGTGAGTTTTGTGAAGTGGGTTTCCATCAAAATAAAGTTTGCTTAAATTCAAGTGCTTCTTTAATTACACTTTTTGTCTAGCAATGTATATGGCTTTAACTCCAAGTCTTAACTGATCCATTCATTGCTGATAACACCAGTTTTCTTTTTGCTGCTCAAGTGGCACAATCATCAATAAAAGCATTCTCAATTTTCAGGCAGAGGAATCTTAAATACGCACGCAACTCTAATTCCATATGTTCACAAACCATAAATATAGATGTTGAAGTTTGCAAACTAACGATAGAACATATAAATCATTGCATCAAATTGCTAACTTTCCTAAAGTGAATGTGTGGAAAAAGAATGCCTTAATTCTGATTAGATGGAACAAATGGACGAGTGAGAGAGAATATAGGCCCTTTGGTTGGCCTTGTCATGTGGTTTAATGTCAAAATCAGACTTTATAGGGGTTGGCTAGGGTGGCATTCATATCCTTATCTCCCAAAATAACTCCAACTTCTATGAAATATGGACCACACCTTCAACCAGATCACTCTTCCATAAGCCTCCAAACAAATCAAATACATACAACCAAAGCAAGAGATAAGATGTTCTCTGATTTTATGGTGAGTTTAGACACTTGGTGTCCTAGGAGGAGTTTGGCTCATATATTGCACAGAGTTCGATATTTAGGGCTGTTTGGATAGAACCAAACCATAGTTTTAGAAGTGCTTTTACGGATTACGAAGTAAATATGTGGAGGAAGTTACCTCGTTTTGCGGAAAAGTGCTTTTGAAACCACGGTTTTGAGAATGCCAAACACCCCCTTATATATCAGAACCAGCAGTTAGTTGGGTAAAGTGGAAAGGGTTCAATTACTTTTAAATAATGTCCAAATTTTGAACCTTATAAATGGGGAAAAAATTGTATTAAGAGGACTTCCTCTTAAATATGGTCAAATAATAGTAGAAAAATTATATAAAATTAGATCGCTTTAATTATGCAATATTATTACATATATAATATATTCCAAAAATATTTTGATGGGTCCATGAAGATTGGGAATGCAAACAAATATCCAAAGCATAGGCCACGCAAATCGAAGACCTAGGATCAAGCAATTTTAGGCAGTACATTCACGAAAAGATGTCTCAGCTATCAAGATTCCCCATCTCGCTAATGAAATGTATTATTATTACTATTACTACTACATATATATATATATTGAAAAGGCAAATATGGATTACCCTAATAGCAATATTCCTCATTAAAAGACACAAAAAGCTAGTGAGTCACTAAGTCATTGCTTAAGGCCCTTAAAAGCTACAAAGATTCCTTTCTTGATCTCTACAAAATGGCTCAAAATCAGGAAAAGTTATAAACTTACTATGAGTTAATCAGATCCAAAAGCATGTCTCTGATCTTTCTTTCGTTAACTTTTGTATAACAACATCAAGACTATTTTAAAATATCGTGGTGATTAAATACAGTTGGAAGATAAGAAAATTATCTGTGATAAATTTAGTTTGGAACCTCACAAATTGAAGATACATGCAAGCTTAAGAAATTAGTTAAATAACGAACTAATCAGTGAGAAGAACTATCAATATAAATTTATAAGCTTATGATGATTTATCAACAAATTTTGAAAATCATGAAGTCAAATTTTTTAAGAAATTATGAACATCTTAAAAGCAAAAGAAGCAAAACCACTGTCACGTGAGTTATTAGCTCAAGTTTGATCGTTCTAATTAACAACCGCAAATGAAATGACTCTTCAATCATGCCATTGTGTCTAGCAATGTGAAAGGAAAACGTTTCCCTCCAAAACCAAGGAAGCAACCACTAGGTGGGGCATGTAAGGGAAAAGGATAAGAATCTCTGTCTAAGAATCTTAAAAGACATACCTGCATCTGATGTGAAGAGGCGCGTTAAGAAAAAGATGATGGTTAAACAAAGGGAAGAGAAGCATATGACCTGACTGGAAGAGTTATTCACCTTCTAAAATTTGCAGCAAATAGAGTTCACTCATGCAATACTGTTGGCCAAGAGCTTCATGTGATTGCCAATAGCCAAGGGCCGTCTTTTATATGTGTGTAAATATACATATGATATGATTAAACTCTTTGGAGTTGGTGAAAAGGGGAAACCCGTGAAACCTGAATAAGCTACTTATTCTATAGACTTTAGCAATGTGTGAGTGCGCAAGAAAGTGAGAGAGAAAAGGAGAACCATTTTCTGCTGCTTCTGCAGCATCTGCTCAATTTTAGAGCCACCGCACTCCTCTCATAGTTCAAAGCAATATTTTCCAGCCACGTCTTCCATTAGGCCTAATACAAACAAAAGCCTTTCCTGAATCACATGTTTGCCCCACTCGACCACAGGACCACTCTGACCTCATTTCTTAATTTGACTTCCCTCACAGGCAGTATGGTCTTTCCAAAAAAGAAAGAAAAAATTAACGACTCATGTTTATAATGGATAGATAGATTCCGTTAACTATATAAAAATACGAAGATATGGCTGCCAATTTTCAAGGGAAAATATTCCTTAAATAATCATACTTTCTATTCATAGTTATTTTGATTTACTTTAATTTTGTAGACGAGGAAGATGCATGAATTTTTCTAGTTTTTATGCAAAACTAGCTGGGCTCCGTTTGTTTTTTATGGTAAATTTCAGAGGCACATGAAGATTCATCTGCAGACAAATTTAAGGACAGAATGTCTGTTAATTCATCAGCTTCCCAACTATCCGAGTTTTGGTTATAAAGAGCATTTAAGCCTACGGCTTTCACAACTCAGCTCATCAAAAATCAACCAAGAAACCACTTGGCAACAGCCTGCAAGTTTAACTTGCGCTTAAACTTCAGAAACCAGAGAGACTGAATATTGATATACCTGCAAAGAAGCTTCCTTTATCTTTCATATACATATTGCAGTCTTCTAGTCTTAATAGCTCCTCTTTCATGTGGTTAACCTGACTGAAGTATGAAAAATGAGATCACAGATATATATGATGAATGACTAAACACAGAAATTGACAAAAAGGGAGAAAGAAAACCTTGAGAATTGTTGGTGAGGGTTCTTGAATTTATAATGGGGTTTCTCTGGAGCAATTGATCAAACACTTGTAAGGTGATAAAGGGAACGGGTGAGAGGAGGGGATGGTGTAGTGGGTGATTTCCTTTGAAGGAATGCTTGCAAATAAATAAGAATGAAGAAAGAAAGAGTCCCAATCTGCTCTTCCTTTGTTGGGTGTGACTTGCATATCACATGAAAGTGCCATTTCTTACAGCGGTTGTTATATGATACAAACCAAAGAATGATTCACCATTTTGAAATCGTTTCTCTTTGAAATTGCATCCTTGAGCTTGTGTTGTTTCTCTTGTTTCAATGGGTAGGTTTGTTTTCAAATCCTTAAAACAATATGTCTACATTTTTCCCAATTTCCAAGTACATCTCTCCTTGTTTAATTCGAACCCTTGGTTATTGTGCAGTTGTGAGAATATAATGAGAAAAATAAAAGATTAATGTGAAAGAAGAAATAATTGTTATATACAATTTCATTTTCTGTGTGATTGTAGAGAAATATTTACATTCTGCCGTTTTCATTGTAACAATTTAGTGACAATTCAAGAGCCACAAAACTTTACCAAAATTAATATTTTGATTGCCCAACGAATTTTATCCCCTTATGGTTGGTACGTCGGTCTATGAACTGTGTCCAAAAATGGGAGACATCAAGGTTACCATTTAATTTTTAAGTTTTAACCAACTTGTTCTGTATCATCTTTAATTCTTTATCCCCTTTGGTTCGATTTTTTTCCATGTCTTTCCAAACAATTGATGGGTTAGCTTTATGGATAACATGAATGAATTTGGACGCAATGAAGTTGAATGCAGAGTATTAACATCCCACATTTTTCTTTATACTCCCCTTATTGCTAAATATAGGAGTTGAGTCAAGAAATTAATTGTTATTCATTAAAAAAAAAAGTATATTGGTTTTCCTCAAATACCCAATTAATCATTTATATTGAAATTACGCTCATCAACAGAAACTCTTTTAATATGTACATGTAAGTATACACAATTAATAGGGATAGTTTAAAGATAAAAATATAAATTTAAGAGAAAAATGGATTGAAATTTTGCATTTAGTATCAAACTAAGCACTCTAATTAGCTCTTACATTTAAAATAAAGAAAATAATTGCAAAACAAAACTAGGTTACAAGTGGTGTGTTCACACGAAATCTAAAGTGAATCACACTATTTATATTTTTATCAACAATAAAAGAAAATCTCTTATGGGTCATGTATGATATGTAATTAAAAACATTGGTAGTTTGGTCCTTTGCATTCAATTTTACCAATTTTAGAGACTCTGAATCTCAAAGGATACATGCTACTATTGAGTTATAGTTATTTGTCAAAGACCTTTAACATGTATTTGTGTAAATTAGGTGGGGCCCCATATATTTTACTGAATTAAAAAACTAAGTCATCCTGTTTATAGTTTAATTATGTTATATGGTTTTATAGTCCCTTAAGAATTGAAGTAGGACCTAAAACCTCTAATTAAATCCTTGATTATGGCCAGAGTGTGATTGATTGCATGAGATCTGAGTTCACGTGTGTTTGTAGTTTGAGTAAGAAATTGCATGCCTGCAGCTTAAGGTAAGGGATGTTAGTATCAAGTAAAACTAACGAAGATGACGCCACAAAGTGTAAAATATAATTTGTTTCTTAATAACAACAACACAGAAATCTTATGTTAAGATCCTAAAACACAAATCCAAACATAGTGGTTGTGATTTTTGAGGTAGTAGGTTCTGCGCGTTCTGGTGGTGGGGTCCCAGATCTGAATCACAAACTTCGCCACGTTTTAAACTCCACTCTTTTAAAGACTTGGCAACAAATTCAATCTTTCTTTTTTCTTTTTCTGCGTCCAAGATTATTTTTTTCTTCATTGATTGGATCCTTAAAAGTAATATAAATCTGATAGAAAAGTTAGTGATTCTCAGTGGAGTCAGTTTGGTGTTAATAATAAGTGATTGGATGGTCCTGTTCTTAAAAGTGATGGCAATGCGTGTCTCCATCATTGGGCAAACCAACAATAATCGCAAATCACATTATGATATCATCAAGCACATATCAGACCCTTTTCAATTGAGTAAATTAACAGATAATAATCATAATCGTTGTTATTACCATTATTTGAAAACATTCAAAAGATTCTCCATATATCAGTTGGCTTGGTCCATACTTTTTTTGGTGTATGGAGTATTTTGCAATTCTCTTTTTGTTCTCTAAATTGTAAGGAAGGAATAAATACTGTAGTTGAGAGGACATTTCAGAATCTATACCCACACTTTTGTGTTTTTTTCCCCCTTTTTTTTTTTTGGGTAACACAGGCAACCTTAATTTTATATCTGTAAATATGAACATAAATCTTTCTTAGTAGGATTAATATAATCTGTGATCCTTTAAGTTTGTCTTCATTTTGGTTTGGGTCTCTTAAATTTCAAACTATAAATTTTGGTCCCTCAAGAGGCAAAATGGTCCAAGTTTTTATTAAATTACAGGGATCAATGTTTTAAAGGAAATAAAACTTAAAGGACCAAAACTTATGATTTGAAACTTGAGGGACCAAAATCAAAATAAGAGCAAATATGATGAATCAAAAATTATATTAACCCTTCTTAGTATTAACACAATTTTGCTGATATTTTTAACTCCAACTGTTCACCAATCTAGTCTTGCATTAACCTTTTTCATGTTAACACTGCGTAGTTATTTACTGTGAAATCTTAATCTTGCAAGGTCCTTGATTTGCTGAGTTGTAACTTGCAGGAATTCAGTTGAGTTCTTTTATGGAAGAACCTGTGTGCAATGCCACTAAGGAAGCATAGGCACCACCTTTGTTGAGCAAATTCTCATGCTTTCCCTTCTCTTCTATGACTCCATTTTTAATTACTGCAATCAAATCTGCACTTTTAACTGTGGATAATCTATGAGCCACTACTACTGTGGTTCTTTCCACCATAATTTGATCCAACGCGTCCTGTACCACTTTCTCAGATTCTGCATCTAAGGCACTGGTAGCTTCATCCAGAAGCAATATTTTCGGATTCTTTACTATGGCTCGTGCAATAGCCACGCGCTGCTTTTGTCCCCCAGATAACTGAACTCCTCGCTCTCCTACTATTGTGTCATACCCCTGCATGTATCAACATCATCAATATCAATATATACTATAAAAATTATAACAAGAAGTACTATTTATAATAAGTTATTAATATCTTGACTTGCTCATCAGATTACGTGTAATTCAGAGAGTCCACCTAGTTGTTTTTCCAAAATCAAATATTTTCATGTATGATGTATAACTAGGATTTAATATCAAAGTGCTGGAAGCTAAATTTACTGAGTGGTCATGAAAAAGAAAATGAGCTGATATGGAATTGTAAGTTACCTGCTGCAAACTAGAAATGAACTTGTGAGCATTTGCCAGTTCTGCTGCAGCAATAATTTCAGCCTCTGTTGCATCCCCTCCCTTTCCATATGCGATATTGGCTCTAATTGTATCATTAAATAACATAGGCTCTTGACTCACCAAACCCATTTGCTGTCTTAACCATTTTACTTGTAGCTTTTGGATTTCTATTCCATCCAGTGTAATGTGACCTGAATCAGGATCATAAAATCTCTGCAACAACGAGATCACAGTTGATTTCCCACTTCCACTTTCTCCAACTATAGCAACTGTCTGTATTTTCACCAACAGTTTGATCAAAAGTTAGTTTCTTCCAATTGGAATAACAGTATAATTGGCAAATGTTAGTTTGTGCATGTTCACCAAAATCAAACTGGTGCATTATGTGCACTGTGTACCTTTCCTGAACGAATGCTCAAGGAAAGATCTCTGAATACTTGAAAATCAGATCTGGTTGGATATTTGAAACTGATATGGCGAAACTCAATTTCTCCCATTAACCGTTCCAATGTCATCCCGGAGTCATCACTGGGATCTATTTTTGATTTCCCATCAAGAATAGTAAATATAGAACCAACGGAACTCTTAGCTTTACTTGAATCAGGAGCCAAGGAGCTAAATTGGGAGATTCCTAATGCTGCTACAGTGAGAGCAAAGAAGACCTACAAACAGGAAACAGAACCATCAGAAAGGGCTACAATACGGCTACTTTGAACCTTTCTATTACAGTATATTTTTTATCAAAATGACTGGTAACTGATACTATTATATGTATGGCTTCCCTTTGAAGCTTCTCACATGATTGTTTTTTAAGAAATCACTTTATCTAGTATGCAAGGAGATTGGACAGTGATAATGCATTAATAGGCTTTACATTTTTCTGTTCCTATATGTTTTGAACCTTTCCGCAGTATCTAGTTTGAGGATATCTCATCCTTCTGCTGGCTGTAAACTCATTTTTTATCCTCTCCCAAAAGAATGATACTAAAATGTCAATAATTAAATGAAAAGCCATGAAATGTGTATGCCAAGTTAAACAAGTTAGAAGACTAGAGGACCCACACGAAAAACATCTGAGAATGATGATTTGCCGTCTTGTACAAGTCGAGCTCCAGCGTAGAAACTGCATGCATAGACAGAAAACAGCAAGAAGAATGATAAACCAAATCCAGCTCCACTTATTATCCCTCTCCTTATGCCTGTTTTAATTGGCCCTTCACATCTTTTATGGTATAATTCCATCACCTTCTCCTCAGCACAGAAAGAAGCAACTGTTCTAATACTCCCTACTGCATCATTCGCCACTTGACTTGCTTCCTCATACAATTTCTGTTAAAAAGTATAATGAATATCATTCCAGAAAATCAAATACAAAAGGTTATGATAACGTTTGACACATAAATTAACTACTCAAGTATAATGATGATACAAATTAGTGATTACTGAAGTTATCAAGTCACAAGTCAAAGTAGGAAGTTCACTTTACAAACTTACAAACATCACAAAATCCCCCCAGGTCGAAAATTTAAAGGAACAAACCTTAGCATCTGCGCTGAATCCTTCTATGAACTTGAACTGTGCGTATCCATTGAGTACTAATATGGGTAGCATAACAAGAATTATAAGAGCAAGCTGCCAGCATGCCTCCAAAGCAATGACCAAGCCAATAATTGCAGTAGCAATATTTTGAACCAGCAAAAGAAGTGCATCTCCAACCAAAGCTCGGACAGAAGCTGCATCAGTAGATAGCCTGGCTCCAAGGACTCCACTTGAATGCTCAGCTTCATCAAACCAACTTACTTCCATGTGGATTATTTTCTCAAAACACATTAACCGGATCCTTCTTATCAACTTACCACCAGCGACAGCAAATAAGTAGAACTTCGCTGGAATTACTAAGAAGGATGCCACACCAAGGGCAACAAATATCAACGCCCAAAACTTTGAATCTTTACTGAGTTTATCTGCAGGTTCATAGAAAGTGTTTATCATTTTGGAGAGCAGTAACCCGAAAGCTGGGAATATTGCTGCATTTGCCACAGCAACTAGAGTCCCTATAAACAAGACTGGAATCTCAGGTTTGTTTAGATAAGCCAGGCGGTAAAGTGGCACTTCTGGAGGAGTTGGTGAATCTTTTGAACTAGGAGCTTCAGGTTCCGCACCTGCTGTTTCAAAGAGTCCATTTGTTGGAGGCACACCATATGGCACTGAGAATGAATGACGACTGCTTCTCCCTAGTCCAGATGACTCTCGACTTATAGATTTTAAGGAAGAAAGTCGTTGGCTTGATTGCCTTTCAGAATTCAATATGCTTTCTGGCTTATATGTGTCATTTGCATTCATATTCTCTGACTCCTTTGTTTCCTGCAATCTAACGAGTTGGCTATAGGCTCCATCAGGGTTCTTTGTGAGCTCAGCATGTGAACCTGATCAGTTAAAAGAAATAATATTGCATTTAGCTTTAAGGGACCTTCTATCATTTGTGATTATGTTAGAAATAATTTTGCAACAATGAAAGGAGAATTGGAGGGGAGTTTGGAGAGAAATAAATCAGAATCGCTATGAAGGAAGTAGAACAATATGACACTAGATTGCTAGCTGAAAATTTATTTATTGTAAGAGAGACTGTTTACCTTTGTCTACTATTTTTCCTTGCTGAATAACGGCAATAATATCAGCATTCCTTACAGTGCTCAAGCGATGAGCTACAATAACAGTGGTTCTACTTTTCATTATTCTGTCCAGTGCCTCCTGTACGATTCTCTCAGATTCAGCATCAAGGGCGCTTGTTGCTTCATCAAGAAGAAGAATTCTTGGGTCTTTCAATATTGCTCTTGCTATGGCTACCCTCTGCTTTTGACCTCCAGACAGCTGAGTTCCGTGTTCGCCAACCATTGTGTCTAACCCCTATATCCACAAATATTTGTGATCAATATTGTATTTAGTCTTGAAAGATTTTCAGAAACTTTGTCAAAAAAGCAAGCAGGAATGTCTATTGGGCAATGGAAATGAAGTTTCAAAGAATAAATAAAAGTTTCTGATTTCACCTGAGGAAGTTTATCTATGAACTTTGCAGCATAAGCAAGCTCTGCCGCAGCTCTGATTTCTGCATCTGTCGCGCCATCCTTACCATAGGCAATATTCTCTTTAATGCTACAAGTAAACAAAACTGGTTCCTGGCTGACGAGGCCTATTTTCTGTCTAGTCCATTTTAGCTGCAATTCTTTGATATTGATACCATCAATAAGAACTTCACCAGCTTGTGGATCATAAAATCTTTCTATCAGACTAATAACTGTTGATTTTCCACTCCCACTTTGTCCAACCAAAGCTGTTGTAGCGCCACTTGGTATTGAGAGAGAAAATCTATTGAATATGAGTTCATCTGGCCTCGCAGGATAACTAAAGCAAACTTCCCTCAGTTCTATATCCCCACGTATGTCATCTAGCTGCTTGCCAGTAATGTCATAAGCATCAATGTCTGACTTCCTTTTAATTGTTTCAAACATCTTAGAGGCTGCAGCTTGTCCTGCAGCAAAAGCACTCAAGCTTGGAGATGCCTGCCCCAGAGACCTGGCAATATAATCAGACAAGAACAACAAAAATATCTATATGTTCTCATTCAATGTTGTCAAGAACCATGTTATCTTTCACCTCAAAAGGTTAGGCTTTTAAGTGAAGGTTCCTGAATACATGTATTTTAATCTTTTAGCAATTGTGTATTTCATCTTGTGAAGCAGCAAACAGAAAGTGGAGGAGGGATTAAGGAGAAATGCAACTTACAAGGAGCCTGTCAAAACTGCAAAAATTACGGTGATAACCTTCCCTCCTGTATATCCTTTCTCCAGTACCATTTTCCCACCATACCATACTGCCAAACCATAAGTGAAGAAAAAAAGAAGAAAAGTTGAACCAAAACCCATACCAGAAGCCAGTCCCTCTTGCACACTAGTCCTGTACGCTTTAATCAAGGACTGATCATATTTAGCTATAGCTTGCTTCTCCCCTGTGAATGATGCAACCTGCATATTGGAGGAAAGGATATCATTTTTATGTTATAGTTACAGAAATGAAAATCAGAAGAGGATCTTTCTGCAAATACACATACTGTTCTTATAGAACCAATTGCCTGGTCTGCTATAGTTGCAGCAGCAGAATAAGCTTTTTGTCCACGGGATGTGGCTTTGGCAAGAACAATGCTCATCATAGCACCAGAAAAGACAATAGGAGGAATAGAGGATAGCATGACAATAGTTAGAAGCCATCCCTCAATGAATGCTATGATAAAACCTCCAAAAAAAGCTGCCACACACTGTATGAATTGTCCTACCTGGGAAGAATTTTTATCTTTAACACTATTTTGTAATGGTTAGAAGGAAAAATGAGGATGATTTGATACTTTTATGTTAATTCATAAATACCTTCTCTCCCATGGCATCTTGAATAAGAACAGTATCACCTGACATCCTTCCAACAACCTCACCAGTGTTAGTTTCCTTATCAAAGAAACTGATGTCCTGCCTCAAAATTGTCTTCAGGTATAAACCTCTAATTCTTGCAGCCTGTCTTTCTCCAGTGACCATCCAGCAAGTCACCTCTAGCATACAGCAAACAATTGTGTTCGTAGGTGTTAAAAAAAAGGAGTTAATAGTTAATATGCTAAGCATTATAAACAGAATCTGATGTACTTACGAAGAAATGACACAAGAAAGGCACCAACTGCCAAGTATACGAACTTCAGAGACACCTAAGCACAAGAGTCATCATTATGAGATGAAAGTAGTTAAAGCTTCTGAGTCTAAAAGTTCATTTCAAATATACAGATCCCATCAATGTAACTAACTCTTTTGGCTATGTCACGAAGATTAATAATGAATGAAAAGGGTTACTCAAGAAGTTGTACCTTGGAAACTTCATGGACAACTTCTTTGGTGTCTGCGGATCTTCCAAAAGCATCAATTATATCTCCAATAAAAACAGTCATTAAGGGCATGGATATTCCATTTACAACAGCACCAACTGTCCCCACAAGCATCAACAGATAATCCAAAGAATCTGCAAATGAGAAGAGCTTGTAAAAGGTTACAGTGTTGGTGGTTTCATCTTTTTCCTTAATCTTCTTTGAATCCTGATGCTTGTCTGAGACTCCCTGAGCTTCTTCAGGACTTCCACCTACAGGATTATTTGCTGAACCTGTCTCTCTTGTCATTTTCCCACAGAAAGCCTTCAGTGGCTTCAAAAGCCTCCACTTACGCTAATAAACTGAAAGCAGCTGCAGGAAAAAGAATTGTTGGTTAAAGTCAGCAACAAACATTGTAGGAAAAACTTGATTATGGAATTTTCAGTTTATTTTGGGATTCACATTAGACTTGCGAAGATGATGAAGGTTCCGAAGTTCAGTCTTGCTGTAAAACAGTGTAGAAAAATTTGAAAACTTCTCTGTATAGCCATCTAACCTTTAGGGTGAAAGTGACATGAGGGCAGTTGTAACCAGATAAAAAGAAAAAGAGCAACAGTTCAGATCATACTTTCAAATTCAACTGAATTGTCAAAAAACATCCATAACCAAAAGTTGAAATGAACCTTTTACAAACTTGAGGAAGATGAAGCAACTTGCAGATCTACAGAGAAACAAAATAAAGAACCCACCTAGGCTTACATGACTTGAGGTAAAGAACATGACAGGATTAGATGCTTAAGAAAGAATAATATATCATTACTTAGATGCTCAATAAACTGAGTTAGTAAACTTCATTACGTTTATGCCCAGACTAAAACCCAATATATAATTGCTGCTTACTATGCTTGGCTTCTAGATGCCCACTTTTTGGTGGAAATTCTGTCCGTTGTTTCATGAATCTGAACATAAATTTAATCTATGTTTTCGTACTCTCTGTCACAGGATATGTTATTCTCTTTACATGAAATTCTTTTGAATGAATCTGGGATCTGCATGATGTTTTCTGATCGTTAATCTTTAGTAGTTCTTTTTCCCCTCTAGCATAACCAGTTAATAAAGAGAAGAGACAAAACTTCCCTGTCACGTCCTCATAAAGCATTTAGATTTTAAAATCCTTCTGATCTGTGTGAACTAATATGATATTTTCTTTGAGCAATTTAATATATTTTTCAACGGGTACAATGGCATCTTCAAAGAGGATAGACACTGGAAATTCTACAAGTGTAACTACAGAACCATACGCAACAAGACAAAAGAGCATTTTATTATTAGTTTGTTGGCATATGAAGTAGTTATGCGCAATCAATGACCAAAGCAAACTCATGGATATTCCCATATTGAAGCCAATTATTCCTAACAGATAATCTATATAATTTTTTTGAAAATACTAGGGTCATTGTTGTTCTTGAGCTTTATAGATGATTGGAGAGATGAAGTCCCTCAGATTGACCTGTTGTTCTTGAACCTATGTTGATAAGAAAATAGTCTCAATTACTCTCTCGTCGTGTTATCGTGATGGAAGGAGATTTTAAAGATCCTTGTTTGGTTTTGTTAAAGCGAAGGAGTTTTTTATGATCATTTATCTGGTTTAGGAGGAGGGAAGAGAAAAAGTTAATAATTAATAATTACTCCTCCGGTCCTAATTATAAGACCCAATTGACTTATTTGAGGAAATTAAGGAAGTAAGTTAAGTTGGTTATTTATAATAAATAAGTGTTGTCATTCCTAAAATATCCTTGCTAATTAAGTATATTGGCTAAAACTATCATTATTAGAAGGATTATCTTGGGAAAAAATGCATAAATATAAGAGACAAAATGGATTGGGTCTTATAATTAGGACCAAATAAAAAGTCAAATTGGGTCTTATAATAAGGACCGGAGGAGTATTAATTTATCACTATAACTTGTATATTAGTTTTTACTTTTGGGTTGAAGTGCAATTCTATAGTTTTTACTTTTGGGTTAAAGTGCAATTCTACAAACACAATCGCTGTCTAGGTAATATTTGGCTCAATGTTCCCCCCATGCTTTCAAAAACATGGCAATGTGTCACAGATCCTACAGTTTGAAAACGCTGACTGTTACAAGGTGAAAGTTGATCATGTATTGCTTGTGTGGCTAGCCACGTGGCATAAAATGTGTGAGGTGCTGTCCAAGTGGCCAGTAGCCTGATGGATATGTGGAGATAGATTAATTGTAAGGTGGTAGGAATTTGTTTTACCTTAAATCAAGGCATTTCGCTGAAGAATTATGTAAAAAGTTACGATACCTGGAGATTAAACGGGGATTAAAAAGGAAGCACAGGTGGGGAAGCATCTTTTATGCACAAGTTTAGGTCCAGACAACGAGACCCCGCAGGCCTAGGCATTTTTTTAAAACCTATGGGCACTCATGAGATATTACTGAAAAAAAGTAAGGGCAAATTAGTCATAAAACTTGGAGGGAAGCAAAATAAAAGAATCAAAGAAAAGGAGGCGGGGAATATTACAAGTTTGCAACTTGATTCTATGTAATATTAGTGTTTCCATATTTAATACTCCTCCGGTCCTTATTATAAGACCCAATTTGATTTTTTATTTGGTCCTAATTATAAGACCCAATCCATTTTGTCTCGTATATTTATGCATTTTTTTCAAGATAATCCTTCTAATAATGATAGTTTTAGCCAATATACTTAATTAGCAAGGATATTTTAGGAATGACAACACTTATTTATTATAAATAACCAACTTAACTTACTTCCTTAATCTCCTCAAATAAGTCAATTGGGTCTTATAATTAGGACCGGAGGAGTAGTTAATACTATCTCCCATCCTTAATATAAAAACTACTTGACTAATTTGAATAGCTTCAAAAAATTAGTTAAGTTAGCTATTTATAATAAATAGGTGTTATTTTTCCTAAAATATCTTTGTTAATCAATTGTATTGGTTAGAACTACCGTTATTACGATGACTACCTTAAAAAAAATAGACAAATAAAAGTCAAACAAATTCTCATATTAAGGACCAGAGGTACTATAAGAGTCAAATAACTAATTTATGAGTATTAAAAAATTAATAAATTAGTTATTGGTGATAAATATATGTTATTTTTTATAAAATGCTAATCATGCGTATTATAATTATTATTTAATAAAACTTTTAATATATACCATAATATTAAAAACCGGATTGGAAACTAGCCAACTGATTACTTGGCCAATCCGGTTAGTGGCAAAAATTGGCAATAGAGTTGACCTAAAAGAGCGATTCGGTGCAACCCAATCAACCCAGGAGAATCCCGATTATCCTGACCATCTATAGTGGGTTAACCCAGTTATGTTTTTATTTTTAAGTTTTAATACTAAAAAATTATTAGTAGATAGGAATATTTTGTTACCATAAATCTATTTTAATATTTTGTTAGGATGTATATTTGGTTATTTTAATAGTATAATGCTATGATATCAATTTGTCAAGAGAATTGTAGAAAAAAATTTAAGTGTACGATTATTTTATTAAATATTTAATATATTAAATTGATATTTAGTCCTTTGAATGTTACGATGAGAATTTAAATTAATTTTTAATTTTTTTATTTTTTATCGGTTTGATTCCGGTCTGATTTACTAACAATTAACCTATTGTTTTGACCAATTTGGTTTTGTGTATCTTGATATGTAATTATGTATAATAAAAAAAGACAAGGTAAAATTACGTTTAATATTTAGCATCGCGTTCAATGTTTAATTAATTCTTATGTTCTCATGCTTAGTCCAAGATACAGCATGGGGCAATTGGACCAATTGTTTCTTCCTTGCATATATGATCGGAATATTGACAAAACTAAAGTCAAAAGTGATATTCTCTTTATTCCTTTGTTTGCACGCTTGCTTGCTCATGGTGGCACGGATTCTCTGCATCATCGCATTGGTGTTTTGGGCCCCTTCATCTTTCAGAAGGAAGATTACCAGTTTGCCCTTTGATGATCCTTACCACAAATGATTCGATCTATTTGAAGGAAGAAAAAAAATTCAAACACATGTAATTGGAAACTTTTTTAGGGGGTTAAAAGTTAAAACTAGTCTCGATTTTTTTCGTAGTTACATGAAAATCGGAAAAAATAAATAAATAAACAACCTTGTCAATAATCAATCAATCAATATTAAAATAGCAAACTGCGGATAAGGCCTTAGCCCAAAAGAGTTCGAATAATGCTGTTGGGTTGGGTAAGTGGGCTTCTGCTGAAAATCCTGTTTCGACGGGCCCACGGTTCCTAGGGCGGGAAGAAAGATAGAAGAAAATGCCAACCGTTGTTCCGGTTTCCCACTTCCAAGGCTGTCCTACCTGTCAGTCCCCCAAAAAAAAAAAAAAAGTTTGTCCTCCCTCAGTTTGACGTTGGTCTAGCCTATTACAAGGGTCCCATTTCTGGCAATCTCTTTGGACGTCGACGCCATTGAGCAAAGGCAATTGAAAGGGTAAAACGGTAGAAATGATATACTGTATAATACAAAAACTCTTTTTCAAGAATTATGTTCTCTGAATAATTTTCCTAAAGATTGCTTAAATATCAGGTTCTGACCGTGTAATTGTTTGTGGTACGAAGAAAGGGCGAATTCAAACAAAACCAATCAATGATAGACAGACAAGTGCCGATTACGGAAAGACGGAATGGATGATCAAGAATCAGGAGGACTGGAGAGTTGCCTGGAGAAATTTTGCTTTCTTTTCTGGTTCTCTTTTTCTAACCATGCGCTTCAAAAAGGAAAAACAAAAAACAAAAAACAAAAAAGATGAAGAATCAATTCTAGTAGCAGAGAAGTCTACCAGAAAACAAAATTCTAGTTTGGGAGGATGAAGACATCCGTGAAGTTAATCCCCCTACGTATATTATACCGAAGTACCTGTACATTGATGCCCCAGGTTTTACCACGTTATATAAGATCCTTCGTCAAAGATTAACAAGGGAAAAAGCTCGGCTTTGAGGCTTTTATTGTCCAAGATTGTTGACCCAAATCATAAATCAACCCAGATTAGAAGATATTAATCCTGTGCTAGCGTCAGCACCCGAAAATGTCAGTGCAATAGCTTAGATTTTCTATCCACATATCAAAAGTCTACTTCACTTTCAAGTCTTCCCTACAAAGATTCGTTTTTCGAGCGGTTTATTTTCAATCTACTGTAACTGTATCCCCCACCGGCAATATCATCCCCCAGCACCACTGGCCGCAGATATGTACGCGGCGGAGGCTTTAGGCTGTTTCCTCGCTAGCAGAGAGACCTCTTCAGCAATGGCAACTCCTATCTGTATCACAAAGGCCGCTTTGATCGGACCTAGTTTTATTTTCAGTACTCCTATGAAACCTGGTAGAACTTTGTCCTTTTGCCGCTGCAGTTTGGACTCCAAGTCAGTTGGCGGTGATGTTTTCTCGGTGACGCCGTCTCACAAGTACGACGTGGACTATCTTGGACAGAGCACTAAAGGGGATTTGAACGTCAAGTTCGAGCATCTTGAGGCTTTTGGTACGATTCCCAACTTTACCTTCCCCTGCTCATCTCCCGCCCTTTTGCAGTTCAATTTCATATTCTCATTTGTCATTTTCGCTCTTTTACCTTTTATAAGCTTCTGGGCGTGCTGTTCTTTGAAAAGTTTGGTTGAAGGGTGTTTCTGAAACTGCCATCCTCTTTCATATTCGGTTGCAAGTAGCTTCTTTTTTAGATTCCACTCGTATTATGCTGTAGTGGTGTAGAGGGAGAACGTGTGTGTGTGTGTGTGTGTGTGTGTGTGTGTGTGTGTGTGTGTGTGTAACGTTCTCCCTCAGTTCTCTCGGATTCAATTTATAATTACGCTGTAGTTTGATGGACATATTTTATCCCTTCTCCTGCAAATATATAATTACGCGTTTTACCTTCTTAAAACGGTCAAGCTATTTCTCCTTATTTCTTGATATACTTAATGCCATTGGTACCAGTCAGGAAGAGCATGAATTTGTTGAATCTGTTTGCAACACTAATTGATTATTGTTGTCGGGGACCTAAACTATTGGTAAGTTTCTCATGTAGGAATTGATGGCCATGCCGCATTGGAAGGTCCAATTGAGGAAGTTGCCAGAACAGAGGCTAATGAAGCCGAAGGATTGCTGAGAAACTTGGGTATTCCGGTGTGGCAAGCATGCTTTATTTCCTTACTTGCTTCTTTTCTATTTATGTTATTTGGGCTTGATATTATCTGTTGTCTGCTTCTCTGTTATCTACGCCATTAATTAATGACTGCGTCATGAATGTGTTTGTTAATTTCTCACTATTTGCTTATCTGCATTGTTATCCGCGTTGTTATCAGCATCTTTCTTCCCACCTCCCAAACAAAGCTTAAGATTACATGAACATGTGCATGAATGCGTGTAAAAATGAGAGGGGATAATGTTAAAGTGAAATTCATGTTTATTACTAACATTTACATATTTTTCATTAAATTTTATAATGGATGAATACTATTATTTTTTGTCATGGCAATGTCGACGTTGTTTGTGAGCACACCATATCAATATAAGTCTTCCTCGCAGACACATAATTATGTGAGATATGAACTTTACTTTATAAAGCTGGATTAGGGAGAATGCACTCAAGAGTTGAGTTTTTCTGATTTTCTTATTGATTAATATGTACTATGATGCCTTATTCTAGTTATTTGTACCTTTCCCCGTTGATTAATATGTACTATGATGCCTTATTCTGGTTATTTGTACCTTTCCCTGATACTAACCATTTCCTTCATCCAGTCATTTTCTGGAACTGCTAGGCTGCTTTCCTCCATTTCTTTTCTTGATCTCTTTTTCTTTCTTTTGCTTTGGCTTTCCACGGAGTAGATATGTTTCTCTTGACTAAGTGAATATCAATAACAAGGTCTCATGTCCTTCTGCAGAGCCCTTCATCATCTAGAAATTCACCTCGTGGAATATTTTGTAGCCGCACCTTGAATCTGCGGTCAATTAGTGCAATTGGATATGATATGGACTACACCTTGATGCATTATAATGTCATGGTAAATATAAAGCTCAGTTTTGAATTAGTAAATAGCTCGCGTAAAATATTGAAATCTTAACTGCTGGGCTGTAAATATGTTTCCTTTGTATATTCTACATATTTATAAACAAATAACTTTAAGATCTTTGAAAGTGTAGTGTGCTGATGCTGATGAACCATTAAATCTTGTTTACATTTACATATCTTCGATTTTACTTTTACAATTTGATTTGATTTTACAAGTTATGAAGCATCACCAAAGGTTTGTAGTTCTTTAGCCCGTACCCCGCTGAAAGTATTTAGTCCTTTATATTTAGATTTTCAGCATTGCAGTTCAGATTGTAGAATAAGTTTTAAAGAGGATATTTTATTGTTTTCTGTTGCTGGGAACTGTTGGCTTTTCTCACTATTCAGGTCAGGGGAATTTTCTGATGTTGATATACTTTACAGGCTTGGGAAGGACGGGCTTATGACTACTGTCTGGAAAACCTTAAGAATATGGGTTTCCCTGTTGATGGACTTGCATTTGATCCAGAACTGGTAACATGTTATTCTTCGCAAGCTTAGGGTATTTGAGAAATGTTGCAATTTGATTGTATTAGTATTAGCTTGTCTTTCTAAGCGAGCCATGCGTAATGAATTGCTCAGGTGATTAGAGGTCTTGTCATAGATAAGGAGAATGGTAACCTGGTTAAGGCTGATCGATTTGGTTACGTTAAGAGAGCTATGCATGGGACCAGAATGTTATCTAATAGAGCCCTGAGGTATGCTTTGGGCTCTGTGATTTTGATTAATTAAAACCTTGTTAGAGTACTTGCCTACTTGTTATATCAACACGCTTTGAAGGTTGTTTTACATAATGCATTGTTCAGGTTTTCATGTATGTTGTTATGCACTAGCTATTCCTGAATAATGAATGTTAATACAACGTAGTGGTATGTTCAACTGCCTCAAGAATGTGCCAAGATATGGTTAATACTTTGTTTTATATTCTGAAATAAGACTAGATCTGTACATCCTTATACACCCAAACATGGATTTTTTGCATGGAGCTTCTTTGTGGCTAGATATATATTTATGTTCTGATGACTTAATGAATACACTTCGTTTCAAATTGGAGTAATAACTTATGTATTGCTTCTTAATTTTATGTGCATGGAAGTGAAATGTATGGGAGGGAACTGGTGGACCTGAAGCAGAGCCGATGGGAGTTTCTCAATACATTTTTCTCTGTGTCTGAAGCTGTGGCCTACCTGCAGGTATCGAGAAACTACTATTGACAAAGACTGAACTTTGTGGCAGCATATATTCTGCTGTGATGTTTGTTTTGCATTTGGCGTTAGATCTTAGCTTTCCCAGCATCTTTTGACTACAGCAATGTGAAATGAGTTGTATTGCTATCTTTACATTTGATCTGAGGATTGCTGGCCATGTTTTTTGAGCTCTAATGGGGTAAATTGGAAGTCATGAAAGCAACAAGTCTCCTAATTGATTTACTAGGTGTCATTTTCGTATAGTTTTCCCAGAGTTTTATTTTTGCGAAAGGTAAAGAGATTGGAGTATAAATGAATCTACCCTAGGCTGCATGCTTCTCGTTGGTTCTGCTTTGTTCTTAGCATTAGCATCTTTGTTTTCCACCCAACTTGTAAGGTTGTTTCCTTTTGATGATTTGGATTTGTCTCTAATTAGGATTAATTTTTATTGATAACATGTGCTCCTTTTCAGATGGTTGACAGATTGGATGATGGGGTTATTTCACCAGATCTTGGTCCACTTGATTACAAAGGTCTTTATAAGGTAATCAAAAGGTTGCTAATATTTTTCGAACAGTGTATTTGCTTATAGATGTTCTTTTCTTTAATATTGGCATGGCTTTCAGGCTGTTGGGAAAGCTCTGTTCAGGGCACATGTAGAAGGTCGTCTCAAGGTGAAGTTCATGTTTTCTGAATCTAGTTTAATTTTAAATGTTATAATGTATTGATGCCAACTGATTATGGCTTTTTTGTGTAGAGTGAAATTATGTCTAAGCCTGAACAGTTTGTGGAGCCGGATCCTGAATTACCTTTGGCACTTTTGGATCAGAAAGAGGTACGGCCTGTAATTTGTTTCTGAAATAGCAAGAGATATTCTTTGACTTCTTACTTAGGTATCTTCATGGAACAGGCTGGTAAAAAGCTTCTGCTCATAACGAACTCAGATTATCTTTATACAGACAAAATGATGAGGCATTCCTTTAATAGGTTCCTTCCCAATGATATGAGTTGGCGAGACCTATTTGACATTGTAAGTTCTACATTTATGCCTAGGGAGACTTAAATGAGATTTAACAAAAGTTGCCTTTTGTAATGGAGGGATGGAAATAGCCAAAAATTGTATGTGTTTTGCTGCCACCAGAAACCTCGTGCATTTTACATTGATCTTGCATTACAAATGGGGTTTTATTTATAAATAGGTAATTGTCTCAGCAAGGAAACCAGAATTCTTTCAAATGTCACACCCTATGTATGAAGTGGTGACCGGCGAGGGTCTTATGCGGCCATGCTTTAAGGCAAAAACTGGTAATTATTATTCTGCTCCTTGATCTTAGAGGTCAAAGCTATCTATTTATTGTTTAACACGTTGTATAATGCACTTTCTTATAAACATTTGGGTATACTGCTAGATCCTTCCGTGTAGAAAAAAGGGGAGGGAGGGATGGGTCATAGATTGTAAACTTGTTTGCTGTCTTGTTATTCTGGAAATGACCAATTTAAAGAAGAAAATCACTTCATTTTATTCTTTTTAATGACCATCTTCTGCAGGGGGTTTATACTCAGGGGGCAGTGCACAGATGGTTGAGAATTCTTTAAATATCCATGGCGATGAGATATTGTATGTTGGTGACCATATTTACACAGATGTTAGTCAATCCAAAGTCCATTTACGTTGGAGAACAGCATTGATTTGTCGAGAATTGGAAGAAGAGGTTAGTGCAACCAGTCTTTGTTCGACACAATCTTTCTGATTTAGGCAAGCAAAACTGCGCCCTCTTAAGAGCATAGGTCCGTGTAGTTGGACTTGGGGGAAAAATGATGATTGTTTTGAAATTGATTTCAGAATCCTTATGCATTTGTTGCATGATCTGTACTTGACATGGAAAATATTTACAAAATGAGTCCCTGATATGTCAGACTTCATTGTTGTGCCTTTACTGGTTTCCAACTATGAAATAACCTTGTTGCTTGTGCTTGACAAAAACGCTAAAACTGCAGTATAATGCACTGATTCAAAGCCAGAGTCATAGAACAAGGTTGGTGGAGCTTATAAATCAGAAGGAAACTGTAGGGGATCTCTTTAACCAACTTCGGCTTGCTCTGCAAAGGCGGAATTATTCACGGCCTGCTCAGGTAAGTTGGGTCTTATATGTATACTACCAACACAGTTTTTTATTTTCTGTTGTTGAGACTTGAGAAAGTTAAAGCAGAAGGCTTTCAATAATTTTCCCTTGAATTTATGTTGGCATTTAGTGGTTAGTCTGTGGTGCTGCAATTATTCTGTTGCCTCATTCAGTTTCTTCAACACATTGAATTAAATCTAACGGCTGAAATTGAACGATTCGTTTGTCTTATATTTATGTATCAGTAGATATCCCTTTTTTTTTTTTTATTGAAAAAAGTTTAGGTGAGTTGGGTCCCGGGGGCTCACCAGGGCCAGGGCATGCCTCTAGGCTCAGAGAGCGCTTACAGAGGTACTTACAGATCGCCCACCAACAAGGTCCTCACATCGACAGTGGGATTCGAACTCACGACCTTGTGGGTTATGAGCCGACTCCTTACCAACTGGACCAACTCTTGTTGGTTATCAGTAGATATCCCTGTTGTGCTCTTATAGTGCTAGCAAACTTGATTGTTTGTTGGAATTCTTATTATCTCTCATCTCGAAAATGACTCAAAATATTGTGCGCATCATCTGATAGCTTAGTCTAATTGTAAGGTTATCAATTCAATCATTTAAACGTACCGACGTATGGTTTTTTTCTTTTTAAAAAAAATGTTTCCAAAGTCTATTGCGTTAAAACCTTCTGGCCCAAGTCGGATGGCAATATAATTTTTTTTTCCCTTTCTACTGTACTTGAAGACACTAGCTGCAACAAATTTGGATGATGAAGACCTCACTGAATGCATGCAAAAGTTGCTTATTGTTATGCAAAGGCTGGATGATAAAATTGCTCCAATGCTGGAGGCAGATGGGGAGTTCTTCAGTAAAAGGTAAGCCCTAAATGCCTAGTGATTGGTATAGAAATCTCTAGTGCCTTCAACTTGTATGCGAATTACTTAGTCCAGCCATGTGCCTGACTATGTAAACCAAATTTTGTATATAATTTGAACGATAACTGAGCTAAATCGACGCACCCACTGTTTGAGTGACCTCTTTTATTCTTATGAAACAAGCACGAAGGATCTTAATTCATGGCTCTGCCAAACACTCCCCCCCCCCCGGGGGGTTGCTTCTGGTTATTACATTTGAAGTGGGTAATCCATAACAAATTTTGGCACTAACCTTCTGTATCGTGCATGTTGTTAGGTGGGGTTTCCTATCTCGCGCCGGTCTGTGGGATAAAAGCCATTTGATGAGACAGATTGAGAAGTATGTGCTTTCTTAAGATGCCCCTTAATCCCTTTTACATTCCTATGGACATGGCTTTAATAAAACTCAGCAATACTGCTTGCTTTTCTTGAGAAATGAGAGCTGTTTATTTGTTATAATCTCAGGTACGCTGATATATACACATCTAGGGTGTCAAACTTTCTAAATTATACACCCTTCATGTATTTCCGCTCTCAAGAACAGGTATTTTGGATCATCAACCTCGAGCCATCGAAAATTATAGCACATAAGATTATTTATTATCCGGGGTTTGATCTGGTTTAATGTTCATGTTTCTTCTTCTTCTTCTGCAGAACCTTGCTCACGATTCCTACTCAAACTATTGCTCTCATTTTGATGAGCCATCTTCATGAGAGAGAGTGCAAGCAATGGGAAAGGTAAATAGAAGAAATAAAAGTCTGCTGCTGACAAAAGAAGCGGATGTTTATTGTAACCGTTTGATGATGATGGTGGTGATGATATCTTACACTTTTTGTTTATGAGAACTGATAATGATGTCATATCTACCAAGGACACCGACGTCACAAGAGTCCTTGCCTTGGATTAGCGGTGTCACAATCTGAAGCTTGAAGAAAAAGAAAACAATGAAACAGCCATAAAATGTGTATCAGGTTGACAGAACATGTGTGGGGTGTTTAGTTAATTAAAGTTGTACCTTTTGTGTTCAAATTAATTTTATTCCTGCCAAATGCCAATCCTACTTACAGCATTCTCTTCGAAATTCGAATAGTAACTTCTCTGCTGCTAATGAACTCATAGTATATAAGGTCACACTACTATTAAAATAAGAAGAAAGGGAAACTAGAATTTATTCTTTTTTCCTTTTTGGGTTAAATATGGACCACTTCTATTGAATATATGCTATCTATTTGATTAAATATGGATTGCCTTTCAAAATTTCATTTCCACAGCTATAGAAATAAAAAGAAAATTACGGGGTTCGAAATGAAATAATTGACCAAGCCTAGGATAAATCGAACAAACGTCGGATTTCGAACCTGAGAAATGGTCTAGACTGAGTAATAAACTAGAGTGAGCAGTGTTATTTCTCAAGGTTCGTGAAGAGAAAATTCACGCATTATGTTTTATTATGAATCATTATTTGTTGTATGATCCTTCTTATAAATAAAAAAAAAACCATTAAAAATGAAGTTGACTATTAAAACAGTAATAAACAACCCACTCCCAGTTGCATTGTATTCTAATTTCACACACTTTATCTGGCATAAAAAATAGCAAACTATTTTAACTTAATTTGGTCTATGTATAATTAGGGAAAAAGTCCTCAAGCAAAGTTGTGCCCAAATTAATGTTTCCACAGTAAGTTCTATATATAACGAGTTTGATTAATTTCTAAAATTACACAGAGAATATTTTGTAGGGAGAAAAACGATGAAAATGGGGTAATTATTGTTTGTTGCTAAATGGGACAAACTAGTGCCTTCATGGGGTGAGAAGCAAGAAACACGTGACTTTGACTAGCGACGTGTGTACATCTATGCACTGGGCTTTGGGGCCCCTAGTCAACGCGGAAGTTGATCTAAGACCATTAAAAGTCAAGCATAAAATAGAAGTATGACAAATCAACGGTTCCGAGTACTATATCAATCATAGCCTCGGGACACGGATACTACGACGTCGTAACCGGCATAACTTCAGTTCCAGCCCGCCCCTTCTGGCCGATATGGGCATGCGCTAGCGCCTCACGCTCTCTCCGATTGGTTCGGCCAGGCAGAGCAGAAAAGTCTCCAACTTTAGCGTCGTGGGAGACCAAGCAGACGAAAGGAGACCGTCTAAGGGGCCTCGCATAGTCTGGCTTTCCGGTAAGTGTCTTCGTTTTGCTCCTTTGTGCACCAGTTGATTAGGGTTAGTTTTCTGTTTTGTAATGATTATACTTATGTTTCGAAGCTTTTTGGAACGTCGGAGGGAAATTTTCGTTTTGGGGTTTTATCAGGAGGTTTTTTTTTCTGTCTTTTTGGTGTCGTGCCTGTTTTATTAAAGGGAATTGATTTTTGAATACGGAATTGTGTCATCAATCCTGATATGTTTTATGTGAGTTTTACATCGTAAAGGTTTATTTCTTTTCTATGCTGTGATACGGTGTAAAGATTGGGGATTCAGAGCAGTGAATGTAGGTCCTTTTTGTTTTCCTATGGGCATTTGCCGTTAGAGTTTCAAAATGTTGAATGTACACTTCTTCAGGTTTTGTCGCCTATGAAATTAAGCGTTGAGAAATAAGTTTGTCTTACTAGCGGCGTTCTTTTTTTGTAACTAGGCCATGGCTACAAAAAAGGTTATAGCTATATGTCAATCAGGAGGTGAGTTTGTGACGAATAAGGATGGATCGTTGTCATACAATGGGGGTGACGCCTACGCAATAGACGTCGATTCACAGACGCCGCTGAATCATTTCAAGTCTGAAGTAGCAGAAACGTTCAATTTTAATGTAGATACAATGATCATCAAGTACTTCCTTCCCGGCAACAAGAAAACTCTAATTACTGTGTCAAAAGACAAGGATTTGCAGCGCATGATCAATTTCCTGGGTGATTCTGCCACAGTTGATGTGTTCATCATATCAGAGGAAGCACCAGCTCGAAATACATCTAATATGCCTGGTAGTAGGTAGTTATTCGCAATTCTTGGTTGTCCGTGTCTCCTTTTGTTTCCACCTGGCATAAGTAATTCTGTAGATCTATTTAGTCCATGGTTGCAGAAATCACATTTAGGTTTATGAGGTCAGAGATTTGTGCTTGTAAGTTCTAATTTGTTGGAAGACATTTTCTTGCTTTTACTAGATGAACAGCCATAGGTATTCTGGAGTTATATCTGTTCCACTTGTAAAAAAATATCTTATAGAATACTCGTCAGTGCAGGTCAAGCAGGACTACGGTGTCAGAAGCTGTTCCTGTTGCTGCCCCTGTTGATGTTCCAGTTGATACTGTCCATGACATTGAACAAATTGAGGTGGATGTCAATGATCGAGGTCCTTTATCCTGTATACCATCCTGCGCCATGGATGACAAGCATCAAAAGGCTGCTCAGCAGTGGGAAAATACCATCACTGGTGTGGATCAAAGGTTTAATAGTTTTAGTGAATTCCGAGAAGCATTGCATAAATACTCTATTGCCCATGGGTTTGCTTACAGATATAAAAAAAATGACAGTCATCGTGTCACTGTGAAGTGCAAATCTCAAGGTTGCCCTTGGAGGATCTATGCATCAAGGCTGACCACCACCCAATTGATTTGCATTAAGAAAATGAACACAAAACATACTTGTGAGGGGGCTGCTCTAAAAGCTGGGTATCGGGCAACTAGGGGTTGGGTGGGAAGTATCATAAAAGAGAAATTAAAAATCTCTCCTAACTATAAGCCAAAGGATATTGCAGATGACATAAAGCGTGAGTATGGGATTCAGTTAAATTATTCTCAAGCATGGCGTGCAAAAGAGATTGCCAGAGAGCAGCTACAAGGCTCCTATAAAGAGGCATATACTCAACTCCCATTTTTCTGTGAGAAGATAAAAGAGACTAATCCTGGGAGTTTTGCAACATTTACAACTAAAGAGGACTCAAGCTTTCATCGTTTGTTCATATCATTTCATGCCTCAATATCTGGTTTCCAGCAAGGTTGTCGTCCTCTCCTTTTTCTTGATAGTACTCCTTTAAACTCGAAGTACCAAGGGGATTTATTGTCTGCAACAGCTGCAGATGGGAATGATGGCATCTTTCCTGTAGCATTTGCTGTTGTAGATGCTGAGACTGAGGACAACTGGCGTTGGTTTCTGCAGGAGCTAAAATCAGCACTATCAACATCTGAGCAAATAACATTTGTTGCAGACTATGAGAAAGGCTTAAAAAGATCTCTGGCTGAGATATTTGAAAAATGTTACCACAGTTATTGTTTACGTCATCTGTCCGAAAAACTGAACAAGGACTTGAAAGGTCAGTTCTCTCATGAGGCAAGACGCTTCATGGTTAATGATCTTTATGCTGCTGCTTATGCACCCAAAATGGAGGCTTTTGACCACAGTATTGAGAACATTAAAGGTATTTCTCCTGAAGCCTATGACTGGGTCATGCAAAGTGAGCCTGAGAACTGGGCAAATGCATTTTTTGCTGGAGCTAGGTATAATCATCTAATATCTAATTTTGGACATCAATTCTACAGTTGGGTGTCAGAGGCGCATGAATTGCCAATTACTCAAATGATTGATGTATTACGAGGAAAGATGATGGAAGCAATTTATACACAACGTGTGGAGTCCAATCAATGGATGACAAAATTGACCCCATCCAAAGAGGAAATGCTTCAAAGTGAATCTTCAGTTGCACGATCATTTCAGGTGTTGCTCTTACAAGGTAGTACATTCGAGGTCCGTGGAGAATCTGTTGAGATTGTTGATGTTGACCATTGGGATTGTAGCTGCAAGAGATGGCAAATTTATGGGTTGCCTTGCTGTCATGCCATCGCTGTCATTGAATGCATTGGTAGAAACCCATACGATTATTGTTCCAGATACTTCTCTGTTGAGAATTACCGGTTAACATATGCAGAATCTATTCATCCTGTGCCCAGTGTAGACAGACCAGTCTTTGATTCAGGCACAATAGTAGCTGTAACCCCTCCACCAACAAAGCGACCTCCAGGTCGGCCAAAGATGAAGCAGGCAGAATCAGTAGACATAATTAAACGTCAGCTGCAGTGCAGTAATTGCAAGGGACTTGGTCACAATAAGAAAACGTGCAAATTATTGTTAGAAGCATGACAACATTGTATGTGGTAGTTCACTCTCTCTGTGTACCTGCTCCTTTCCATGTGTGTCTTTGAAATAATCTATTATTTTTATGGATGTGTGCTAGTTGCCAAGCTAGACTTTGAGCTACTGAGATGCATTCATATGGCCTGTCAAGCTAACTGATATGGGCAAGTGAATTGACCTAAATCATGCGGATTCCTGTTGGCATCTTTATAACTTGTTTGTTAATTAGGTTTCGGCTGTTCACTTTGTCTTAAGCTGCTATATTAGCCTGGAAGCTTTGTTTTTGTGGTCCTACCTTTTATTTGAGTAACAAGACAATGATGAAAGATTTAGTTACAAATAAAAGGGGAGTGGGATCTAGTCATGTCCTTTTGTTGTTTTTGTTAACACTATTAAGCACCTTTAGTGAATGTAAATATTAGTATATCTTAATTACATGAGTAATTTTGCTGGTAAGAAAGATATGATTGGTTGTTGTCAGAGAGGAACTCACTGGATGCCATAATCAGACTCGATTCCTTGCTACCAGTTTTTTTTTTTTGGGGGGGGGGGGGGAATGGTTCATACACCCGCTGACTTCCTTCGCAAAATAATAAAATGAAGCATGTATGGCAGAAGTGGAGTATTAAGAACATTTTGCAAGCTTTATTAATGTGTCATGTCATTTTGGCCTAAGTCAGGACATTAAAATGGCTCAATCTGAAATAACTAGATGGAGAGAAGCTCGGAGATATCCTTAATTTGGCATTTTGGCTATTTCTGTATTCTGTTTCTTTCCCCATTGCACCCTTCATATCAAGTTATCTTCCCAATCTGTTTATGATGTTTGCTCTTTTTTGGTACACATTTCTGTCCCAATCGTTACTTTTTGCTGTCAATATAAGAGTAGAGTGTAACGTGCGTGCCATGAAGGATAACCATACCCTTTGCATCAAAATGGGGTATATATTTCTATATTAGATGGAGATTAACTCTACATGTGATGCATTCATTACTCTCTGATAGTTTGTGTACATAAAAGGTATTACATGGACATTGCTCTGCATGTGTATAGTTGACTGGTTCAACTGGGAATTTCAGATGCTATATAAACTGAAATATTTGTGTGGCAGAGGGAATATTTATTGAAGCATAATGCACTGCACGCCATGAGTGATGAAATCAACAATGGAAGAATTGAACACGAAAAGGACATGGTTTAGTTGCTGTCTTGGTTTTACTAGTCTTCAAATTCATCTGCTGGCTATGCACAAATTGTCGGATTGAGATTCTAGAAAGGTGTTCTTCATCCTCCGAAGTCGCTGGGCTTTATCTGGCTGAGATTTAATAACTTCCTTTTGATGAAGTATATATATTGTGCATACTACCAAGGAGGAACCTGGCCACGAGTTACAGTGCAGGCATTTCTTGTCTCTAATTTATCTTTGCACTCTCAATTTATTTATTCAATGAAAAGCTCGTTGTCTCTGAAGATATGCTTATGTTTTGGGATTTGAAGTCTTGTCAATCTTCAAATTTGGAGTAGATTTAGCATGTGATGTTCTCATTATCCCATCTTGAAATGCAAAATATGTTAAATCGTTGAGCTTTTCGGAATGCTTTTGTGGGTATTTTTTAGATGATGGAGGATTGTTTCTCCAGCCAAAATTAAGACATAACTTTTTTCGAAATTTTGTTCGGCCAAAGAATTGTTTTCATCCATGTTATCTGTCTTAACTCTTAATTCGATTCTTATATTTCAAAAACTAGGACATTTTGATGTGTGCCATATAAATTGTGAAACCAGGTTTATTAGTCATTATCTATGAATAGTGCAATTTTTTAATGTTTTATATTATATGCAAACATTAGTATCGATGATTTGTAATTAGACCTTCAAAGTCTTCTTTTTTTGTTTTGGAAAAAAAAATGTTAAGCCTTATTCCCAAGGTTAAGTTTTCCTTAGTGTAAACTTCAGCTTTACTGAGTAGTATAATGCCTTGCCTGCCCGCAACGATGTTGTGGTAAGAAATGTAAGCTCCTGGTCTGGATAATCCTGTGATTATTTGTACATGTTGAGTTTCCCGTAGGTATTTTAGGAAAATTAATGCAAATGATTATTAAAGTAAGTATTTTTAGAAAAATTAATATATATGATTTCAAGTAATTAAATTAACTAATTTTAATTAGTCTTAGCAAATTAGCTATTCAGCACCAGCAATTCATTTGAAGGAGTGAGAAGGGAAAAGTCCCTTTTTATGCACCTTTTTTCTCCAACCGAATCTAATTTTCTATGCGCATTAGTGTCTCTAAACTTTTGGATTTAGATTTTAGAATTGAAATTTTATTTTTCTGAAAAATCTCCAAAATAAAAGTGATAGAGAAAGGAGAAAATGAGTTGCAGATAACTGTCTAAAAAAATAAATTAATTAGCTATCATTTTTTGGGATAAAAACTCATGGCTGTTAAATTCAGTCTATCACAAGATTGAATGTAAAGGATTGAAATTAGCCGGTGGTGCAACATAGGACAAATGTTGGAGGTTGAAATAACAGAGAAATCAAAGTCCACGGTCCACATCCACAGCCACAGAGTGTGGGTTGTGTTGTCTCCCTCCCCCTGAGATGAGTGAGTGGCAAGCAAGGCACCTCCAAGGGCCGCCTCATAGTCCCCATTCATAGTGGGTCCCTATTTATTTATGGCCCCACGTAGTAGTATGTTGTTCCTATGTGTTCCTTTTCAATATAGGGCTCAGTTTATTTTGTTTTCAACATTTATTACTTTATTATAAAATAACTTTTTTTTAATAAGGAGTTTCTATTAAGAGATAATTCAAATTCATATTATCAATAAAGACATGTCAAGAAGGACAATATCTATTTATTATAAATAACTAACTTAAATAATTTTTTAAATATTCATTAATTAATTATCTAACTATTATATTAAGAACCAAAGATAATAATAGTTTCGAATTATATTGAGTTAAAATTTAGAGTTTAGAGCTAAAACTGAATTAAAACTATAAGGAGTAGATTACACCAAATTAAAGTGTAGAGATTAAATTACAAGTTAAAACTATAGAAATAAAAAAATTAATTTTTTTCTTAGGGGAAAAATACAGAAACTCCCGGGATGTTTGAATATCATCGTTACGTGAAAAAAAAAAAAAAAAAGTGGAAGTTCTTGGTTTCTAAATATGGCGGCGGCAAGCGCGGAACAGATTTGAGTTTTCATCCGCAGCGCGCAATTTTGACCTAAACTTGCAATTATTATCGCGCGTAAGGTGTGTATGGCTTGAAAATGAAGAGACAACGCTATAAATAGCATAGATTAAATAAATTAGTGTGAAAAAAATTAATACGGATTTGACAAAGATAAAAATACAAATAAATAAATAAAAACAAAGCTGAACAGAGCACGTGATGGTGGGCCACATGACATTATAAACACCAAAAACATGTGGAGGAAACCTCGTTTATCTGTTCTGGGGGGTTGCTTTTCCTGTTTGTGGTCCAAGCCTGCCAAAAAATAAAAGGTGGGCATGGCGAATGTGGGCAGCTTTCGAGAAGCCTTTTGCTTTCACACGTCCATCTTCTGCTTACACACACTTTTTTCTTCCTATTACCAACCTCCTTGCTCTTTCTCTTTCCTTTCATGTCCGCGTTTTATTGGACTTGGTCTGGTAATGGAGTGGCATGGATATCATCTCCACCTGTTACTGTTTACTTCTTTCATTTTTTCCTTTTTTTTTTTTTTAAAGAGTTCACATTCGGGTCTCCTCACGAATGTTGATTTAGTTTATAAGAATTTGATTATTTTCTATAAAATTGCGACTTTAGACATTATTATTGTAAGGATTTTATTGGCAAATTATCTATATATTGTTTTATTAACGCTCATTGAACTAAGGTCTGCTTTGATTTTAGTTAAATCTTTGAAAGTTTTTTTTAGCTAAAGCATGGGTATCCTCCTATTTGAAGCAATCCTCTTCGAGGCACTGTCGAGCGCTAAATGTGGACACCTCTCCTAGCAGGTACTCGAATCTTGGTTGGCCACGTTGTGAAGGATTAACCCATTCCGCTAGACCCAACCCCTATTGATAAATGTTTGAAAGTTAAAAGTACCTAAACTTTGTTTGTTCTTATTAAAAATAATAATAATAATAATAATAAGCACTGGGCCTCTCCTCCTAACAACCATAATAGTGGCTGTGGGTCTTCCTGATTTTGTCATTTTCAAATGCATGTGCTTATTTCACTTTCAAGTTCTGCTAATTCATCCAAATTTAAGCCATGTGAACTTCCAACTAACCTCTTCCAATATATAGGCAATTGTGCACACGCATATTATAACACTCAACCTTAAGAATTTATATAAAAATGATAATTTTTCTACTGAGGCCTTATATCATCTTCAACTACACAAAGCATGTTTGTTTTTATCAGTTATTAAGAAAATTGCTATGAAGTTCTAATTAAGGAACATAATTATTAAAACGTTTCACTAACAACAGAGCAGCCTACAATGTGACAAGTTTTAAGATAGTAGATGACAACTACTCACTTGTTATTAAAATTTACTAGTAATTAATTTTTTTATTAATACCTCGTTACAATTCTCCCTCATTTATTCAACCTTCAATGTCATGTAGAAGATGTTTAGATCCACTAGACTCTTATTAGGTGATATGGCCACCATGTGTGCTGCCATGCAGGACATCACTTGTGCTCATATTATTTTATTTTAATTCCAAACGTGAAACCTTTGTTCATATCCTCAACTTATGATTTTTTTTTTTTTCCAATTGTGTATATTAGTTGCATACATTAAAAGGAGTTACGTCAATAGCTTGGTGATTTTCAACATAAAAAATTAAATACATATTTTATAAGTAACTAATTTAATTAATTTTTAATATGTGTAATTTAATTATCACAAGAGTTATAGAAGAGAGAGACAAGATCCTGAACTAAAGGGAATGGAGGGCTGATTGTTTAGGATTAGGTTGCTTCAGAAAAAAGACAAGCAAACAGAAGAAGATGGTGCTTTTGCGTTGCGTGTCCTCTTCACTTCCATTGCTCTTCTATTATTGGCCTCCCCCGCATTTCTTCTTCCTTACTTCCCTCTCTTCATTTTCGTAACCATAATATACTTATATTATATCCACTAAAACATTATTTCTCATGTTAAGGACTGGTTTGGGAGGACTTTTGAAATCATGGTATTAGCCCTAACCATGATTTCGGGGGAAAAAAAAAACAGAGTAATCAAACACCCATTGGCCAATAAGAGTTGGTCTGATTAGTAAAAACACGGCTTATAATTTAAAATATTGTAAATTTAAATTCCACTACCAATGCGAATAACTTATTAGTAGAAAATATGTAAGTATTTATATAAGTACTGTCTAAGTTTGGAGATATGACTTGATCCTGATGAATCTCCGGAACCCAACTCACCTAATATTTTTGTTGCATAAGAAGAAAACACCCATTCAAAGGGCAAAAGTGATTTTAACTCCCAACATACTGATTTGAGCCAAAATCATCGTTTCAAAATTTCTCCCAAACAGATCCTCGAGCATCAGGATTCAAACCAATTAGTCAAGTATTTGTATTGGCCGGGGTTTTGTTACAAGTAATTGTTTTTAGTTTTTAGTTTTTAGTTTTGCTATCTTTTTGGAAGAAAGTAAAATGTTTAGCCAATCAATATAATTATACATAAACAAAGTTCCACGCGTGCAGTCAAATACTATTATCATTATGATAAAATACACACACACACACATCTTGAGATTGGCGTGGGCGGTGCTCAAATTAAAGAAAGATGAAGTGTTGGGTTTGGTTAACGTAAATTGAATAAAAAATTGATCTCAGGGCTTGTCATGGAGCAATTGGGAATTTGGGATATTTTATGTATTTACATGTGCGTCGTTACTCCTCCGTATGTGACCAAATCTAGCTCAACTTGAAAGCGTGCACGTGTTCTCCCGGGACCTTAAGACGTCGTCGCTTCGCTTTCATGCCGTCCCTTCTATTATTTTATTTTTTTAAAAAAAATCATCTACTTAGTCAACGATGTTTTTTTTAATCTGGATTTTAATTATCATAGATTACAAGGACAAGAAATCTTAGTCACGCTAATAATAGTCGTGAGATTTTTTATTATAAATAGATTATAGTATATCAAATATCATTAAATAATAAAAATACTATATACATAATAAATTTATTTTTATAAAAAATTAGGAATATTGAAGATGAGTAAAATAAATTCTCTAATTAGGTCATTGTATATAAAATTCAAACTTAATTAGAGAATTTATTTTGATCTTGCATGTAAAACCTATTTTATATGTTTATCAATTTTTTTTCAAATTAATTCTATTGATATTCTCCCAATAATAATTAAATAGAAGAGAGGGGAGGGAATTAAGAAATATGCTTAGGGTGTTTTAGGAACATATCATACTCCTCCGGTCCTAATTATAAGACCCAATTGACTTATTTGAGGAGATTAAGGAAGTAAGTTAAGTTGGTAATTTATAATAAATAAGTGTTGTCATTCCTAAAATATCCTTGCTAATTAAGTATATTGGCTAAAACTATCATTATTAGAAGGATTATGTTGGAAAAAGATGTATAAATATAAGAGACAAAATGGATTGGGTCTTATAATTAGGACCAAATAAAAAGTCAAATTGGGTCTTATAATAAGGACCGGAGGAGTATTAATTAATTTAACTGACTATCTTAATCTACTCAAATTAATTAATTAGGTCTTAATTAAAAATCTGAGGAGTAAAAGAAGCTGAATATTGTAATAAAGAAAATGAACAGAGTTGTCTCTATTTATTTATATCAAACAATATGTAACGTGGCAATCAAATGTCATATAATCATGAAAGAATTTAATTTAAATAAGTTATGCATTTTTGCACTAACAAGCGACACCGAACAAAATTATTGGCAAACAGTTACGTGAATGGAGTTTCATGTTTCATGTTTGCAAGTAAATGCCACTGGCTTGGTTGCCTAATTATAAGAAACAAATATCTACTTTTTTCAATATCAAGAATAATAATCTAATGTAGTTGAAAGCTTTAAATATATAGGCAGCCGAATTTTTTTTCCCCCAATAATACTCTTGCGAAAACTGTGTGAAAATTACGAGAACATACTTGTCTCATTTTTAAAAAGGATATAAGTGGAAAAACAAAAAATATTTTAAATGGAAGCAAAAAATTACACGCTCATTTTTTGATACAAAAGGAGCGGAGGGAGTGTTAGTTTAAATATTATTCCATCTCATTGTAACTGCAGGATCTCTTAATATTTTCTTTTTAAATTAACCTCATTAACTTCATAGTTTTTCTCTTCCTATTTTTTTCTCCCACGTTTAACACCCTTTCCCTTTTTTAGAATATTTAAGAGAGTGTGTCACATGTTTTTTAATAAAATAAAGGAAAACAATTTTATTTACTTTTTAAATATTTATAAATTAGTTTTTTTTTTGCCAGCATATAAATTAGTCAGTTATATGTTATATTAGTACAGAAAGTGGGAAAAAAAAAATTTTTGACGCATACCAATGAAGGATCAAGTACATTGGGTTTGATTAACATTAATTGAATGGAAATTTGGTATAGGGTTTGCCAGATAATAGAGTTAGGAATAGTTCATTTTATTAATAAATGCCCCAATTATAATGTTGGTAAACCCAAAAAAATGCACCAACCCTGTTACACGCATCATCACTTACTCGTTTATATTTGGAAAAATTATTAAGGAGTCCCAATAAAAAAAATTAATTACTAAAAAGTTCTAATAACAGGTGAACAGTCTAAATCTGTTGTCATTTTCTGTTTTAAAAATTGTTATTATTTACTCTTCACTTGTCAATAAACTTTAAGGTAATTAGATTCCTTTCTTATAACCAGATTGTAATTCTCCTTTTACATTTTCCTTCATTTCTTTAATTTCTAATAATCAAATAAAGTGAGAATACATTTAGGAAAAATCCATTTATATATCCACAAATATATGTGTGCTGGTGTTGTGTCTGGGAAGGAAGAGACAGAAGATGCAACGATGGAGAGAATGAATAATCTCATATAATCAATAATGGAGGTTTTAGGTAGTGATTCCACGTGAGTGTTATCTTCCAAAAGGCAAATTGCCAGGGACATCAAGGTTGGAATCCTCCGGATTTTATTACATGCGTAATGAGGATATGAAAACCTCCTTTACTTTAATTTATAACACATAAGACAAAACCAGTACGGATATAAGATGTATTTAATTAATTTAATTAAAATAAAAAAATTAGAAAAGTTAATTAATTATAAAAAATGATAGTATGTTTTTTCTATAATACCATAATCATTTTTCTTAACATTCTTTTTCTCTCACTTACTTGATCATGGCTGAGAGTATCTACAGGGATAATTTAAGAAAAAAATAATAAATATGAGAAACAGATCTTATATTTAGAATTAAAATTAACTTAATAATTAGATCCTATATTAAAGATCAGACGAGTACTATTAAATCTTGTTATTTGGTCAATTTAATTAGATTTTTCATGATTAACAAAATTTGAGGAAGTGAGAGATATTATATTATACAAGTTCTGCGAATAGTTTTTTCTTTTCCATCAGAAAACATGCTCAATTATAATATTATTGGAAGAAACACCAAGTCCCGGAAGGACAAGCAAGCATCAAATGAAAGTCTGCAACATGATACAAAAGCTATAAATGGGACTTTTGCGTTATTAATAAAATTAAAGTTAAAATATATTTTTTAGTCTTTTAATTTTACACAAAATCATATTTCAATCTCTTAATTTTAAAAAGTAAATTTTTAATTTTTTAACTCTAAAACTGTTAAATAATAACAAAATATTATTAAACACTATCATATTAAATTTAATTTTTAAAATAATCATTATTGTTACAAAAAATATCAATCCAGTCTAATAATTTTAAGGCTAAATACTAAAAATTTATTTTTTTAAGTTAAAAAATCAAATTAAAATCTTACATAAAATTGAGGATTAAATGTATATCTTAATATGGGAAAAATCTGAAAATAAGGTCTTTGTCTTCAACAAGTCACACGTGGTGCGGAAAAACTGAAACAGCATTTATTTTCTCAGCGACTTTAACAGCAACGTTATCCACGTGGCTCACCCGAGCAGCCTTACAATATTTAAGCATCAAATTAATTATAAAAAAAATTAAATACCATTAAATATTACTCCTCCGGTCCTAATTATAAGACCCAATTGACTTATTTGAGGAGATTAAGGAAGTAAGTTAAGTTGGTTATTTATAATAAATAAGTATTATCATTCCTAAAATATCCTTGCTAATTAAGTATATTGGCTAAAACTATCATTATTAGAAGGATTATCTTGGAAAAAAATGCATAAATATAAGAGACAAAATGGATTGGGTCTTATAATTAGGACCAAATAAAAAGTCAAATTGGGTCTTATAATAAGGACCGGAGGAGTAATATTTATAGATTTCCCAATATGGGAGTGGGGGCCTCAAAGGGGAGTGGTCCCCAGTTCAGATCCTTTTTTTTAATTCCGGTGGAACAGGCATTTCACAAAATCTTTATCTTTTTTTTTTTTGGCCAAAACAAAATCTTTATCACTACGGACAATTCATTGGAGTCGTTGTTACTTGCATTTATGCGTCTGCGCCCAGTTCATTATTATTCATTGTAAATAAATAAATAATTGTGCATGTACTCGTTCCTTCTTATACTTGTTTAGAGCTTATTTAGAGCTGCTAAATAAATAAATATTTTTATGTGAAAATAAAACTCTTCTCAACTGTTTTTAAATGTTCTAATTGTCATTCTAGACAAGTTTCTTTGTTGATTTATTTCTCCCAACCTTGTCACTGTTTTAATAGTTTCTAAAATACATGGATAAACATCTTTTTTTATTTTTTTTCCCCAGATTTTGTTAGAAATTAAGGCTCCTCCCCCACTTAAATTAAAGCACGTCCCTCTGATTCAATGCATAGAGCAGGCGACAATATTTTTTTGAAAGCCTTGAAGCGGAGACGGAGAAGAGGCTGACACCAGTCGTGGAATTGTGTTGTGTTGGCGAGACATTGGAAAGTTGGGTTGCGCGTGATGGGTTCGGAGCCAACATGGAGGCTCCACCAAGAAATTTCGTTTTTTTTTTAAAAATGTGATTAATATATATTTACACATAAATATTAATATTAGACTGAATCGTAGACTTTATCTAAGCATGAGGGGTGACACTGGCCACCAAGAAATTTGGTTAGCATGTAATATGCTAAATATCTAATAAAATTAATTTTTCATATGCTTTTGTAATTGAAATAATTATTAATTGTGTATTTTATTTTTATTGATGTGTTTAACAATTAACAGGTGCAAATCACGCGGTAATATACTGTTTATGTTATAATTAATTTTCCGTAATGAACTTATTTATTGCATTTATAAATTGTCAGAAAAAAATATTTTTTCCCATCTATAACTGGAAAACGAATATGTATACATTCAAATATTTATGATATCATATTGTATATACACTGAGAGATTTTTTTTTTGTCCATAATCACAAGTCTTAAATTTAAAATCAAAGAAATATTTTATTAAATTTATTTTATAAATATATCATTTCATGTCTAGTTTATTATTATGTTGAATGTTTTTTCTTGAAAACTGTGTGTATATATAATATGAGTAAAATTTATTTGAGATTGTTTTTAAAAAAAAAACGTACGCGAAACATGTCGGAGCCAGGCCTTTCCCGAGAGTGTTATGTTTTTTTCGCTGTAGTCCTGGAGTATGCCTGAGTTATATTAATTTTGTTTTTTGGCCAACCTAAGTTATATTAAACTTGAGTAGCGAGGAGTTAAAACCGTTTTAAATACTGATTTCGGTTGGTTTATTTAAGTATTACCTTGTGTCTTAATTATAAGATCTCGTTTATAGTTTACAAATAAGGTCTTATAAATAGAATCGGAGGTAGTATTTATAAACAAAATTCTTTTCATATACTTATTTTATATTTTATAAATTATGATTGAAGGTTTCATAATCTGAACTTAAAATATTATATTTTTATCATGACAATCACCATCATTAGTGGTTAATGCGTAGGAAGATGATCATGGAGGGGCTCATCATGTGCTTTAGAGCGGTGCCGCCCCACCTCTGATAGCGTGATCATGACAAGACTAATGATGAATTAGAAAAATATTACTATTGTTTTTGCTCATTGGTTAAATAAAAAACTATTACTCTCATTCTTAACATAAAAATAATTTGAATAAATTAAGAAAACCAAATAAACTAATTACCTATAAACAAATGTGAGATAATCTCTTTAAAATATCATTGTCTAACATTAAATCAAACTGTATATTAACTTATATTAACTTATAAATTATCTAAATAAATTTGAGAAAAATAATAAATACAATACATAAAGTTTTAAATAAGTTTGAGAAAAATAATATAAATATTTTATATTTGATGAACGCCCCAACCAACTTTTATGTTAGAGATGAGAGGGAGCACTTTTTATTCCTTTGGTTCTTTTTTTTTTTTTACCACTCCTTTGATTCTTTTTATAAGCACAGAGACAAAAACAATTTTAATCATATTATTAAATTTTTAACACTACTATTTTAGTTTTTATTTATTATTGTATAATTTTTTTTTTGGGAAGATGTATTTAGTTAAGAAGAGTAAAGATAAAAAGTTATTAAAATAAAAGAGAATTAATGAGATTATTTTTTTGTTACATTTAAAAAAGACGAAGCCCAGCGTGACTAGCAACAAAAGAATCCTTTTCAATGAAGACGTGGAAGGTAAAAAAGCATCACGTGACGTGTTATTAAAGTAGGGAGGAACACTTAGCTAAGAAGGGCAAAATTATTGCCGGGTGGCTGGTTAATTAGTCAACAAATACAAGCATAAATTAATAGCTGGCCCCACACAAATTTTACTCAATATAACAATCATCGTGCCTTGGAATTATCTTTGTTTTTTTTTTTTTTGGGGCCAATAGTGCGTGGAATTATCCGAATGCTGACAAATGTCACTCAACATTCCATAGGTTACGTTTCATTTCATTCACGTGTTCGATTCCCATTACCCGCTTCGAATCATTTTCCGCTTTCACAGACACAAAGTTACTTATATATTAAAATAATATTATTATTCGATCAAGATTTAACCATGACCCTACACCTAGCCAATTTTTAAATGCCCCATGCTTTTCGTGTGGCCGTGATTTTGCCACCAATTTCCCACCAGGAAGGACCACTTTTCCCAACTGCTGATTGCAAATTAATTATTCTTTTAATAACTTTTCTGAACGTTTTAAATGTTTACCCGGACTATTTTGATGGAATCTTGTTTTATTTTATGATTTTTTTAGCAGACAGGTTAATACTGTTCTGATTTTAAACATAAAACTCATTTTATAATATAAATTATATTATAAAATGAGTTTTATATTTAAGACATGAGAAATATTAACTACGGGTTTCACTGTATTTACAGATCCTAACTGAAATTGAGCCAAATCAAATCAAACAGTGAGGTTTCGTGTATATAAAGGATTAATTTAGTTCTCATTTTCATGGTTTAAAATATAAGATTAATATGTGGCAATGTTTATTTTTGATAGAGGTTCTTTTTAATCCTTTAATTCTTTAAAATGTTTCAATTTGGTTGTTTAAATTTAAAAGTATATTCTTAATCATTTAATCCTAAAATTATTTGATTTAAATGATGAATTTTTTAATAGTCATGATTATTTTGAATATTTAACTTAGCATGTTAGTACTTGAAAAAGTTTTATCAATGTCTAAGATATGTCATTTTTTTATTGACAATTCTAGAATTAAAAAAACTAAAAGCATATCTTTTAAAGTTGAGAAAACTAATTAAAACTTTGTATAAAATTAAAAAGTTGTATGTATACTTTATCCCCTAACTTATATGTATATAGTGTCTTTTTATATAATGGATCGTCTGATGTACTACCACAGGATGTTGGTGAAATGTGGTGATAACTTGTACTCCTCCGGTCCTTAATACAGGATCTAATTATTGAATTGGTTTTGGTTTTAAATATAAGACTCATTTCTCATATTTATCAATTTTCTCTAAATTGCCCTTATAGATACTTCATCAACCATAATCAAGTAGAAGAATGAGAAGGAGTATTAAAAAAAGATGATTATGGTGTTTTAAGAAGAATGTGTCACTTTTCTTATAATTAGCTAACTTACCTAACTTTCTTAATCTAATCAAATTAGTTAGACGGTTCTTATATTAAAGATCGGAGGAGTATTTATTTTCTTTAATACATTTTCTACTCTTATATAGAAAAGTATGATGTAGATTATCTCATGGAAACTAATGAATATTCCGTGTCAAGAAGAGGGGAAGAAAAAACTCTTGATGAAGTTAATTAATTCAATTTGTAGCAAATAAAAAAGGGGAAAAATTCAAGAAAATCACTAATTGGCCAAAAAGGGAAAAAAGCGGGAATTTGACATGAAGAGAAAATTCCCACGAATAACAAACTTTCCCAGGAGCTCTGGCTTCAGCTCTTAATCCATGTGATTGATTAGACCCCACCAAAAAAGTTTTTTAACATAATCAAAGACGATTACAAAATTGACATAAAAGTTTATTAAGATGCTGAAATAAAAGTGGAAAAAAAATAGCATTCGAGGGCCCCACGAGAAAAATTAAAAGCACAGAAGATGACAGGGATGACGAAACGCACGATAAACGCCCACCACATATTTATCTTCTTGTAACCAAGAATTCCTCAACATCCTCAGACACCTCATCAGAATATAGTTAAATTAAATTTTTAAATTTTTTAAATTTTTTTGGGGGAAAAAATCTACTTAGATTTAAAATCATAAATTCTATACTGAAGAATAAAAAAAGTTGCGTCAAATTTTAAATAAAAACATTATTTAAAAAATGTAATCAATACTTCAATTTATGATTTATCATAAGGACTGCTCGTTCCTTTTAAATAGTGACTTGTAACAAATATCAGAGAAAATGCTCTTTTCCTTCTTGGCTACCTAATTCTTTTTGGATACCCCTCAAGAGTACTCTTTTAATCTTTTTAAGATTTTACGAGATGAAGTTATCTCTTGCATATTTATCCTGTGCAAATCAATTCACCCCTAATAAACTAAAATTGAAAACCATAACTTCGGGTCTGTTTGGGAAGAAAAAAATTAAGAAAAAGGGGAGAAAAAATGCTAATAAGCTTATTTTAAAAAATTTAAAAAGTGGGATTAAAATTTTTTAATTAATTTTTCTTATTATTTTATCTTACATTTTTTTCATCAAAATTTTATAACATCACTTTTTTATTTTTTTTAAAACGAGCTCATTAAAATTTTTTTCTTTTTCTCTTTCCTTTCACTACCCTCGTGCCAAACAGACCCTTAAGGATTTAATTCGTTCATCAAAGGCATCTCAGCCATTAATTTTTTTCCTTGATCGCGACAACTAAACATTACATGTGCGCCAAATGACGACAATGAGATTTCCCTGTCACCAAATATTATGCACCACTCAATTTATAAATGTAAGTTATTTATAAGGAAATTTTTTTAAAAAAGAGGAAAAAATGGAAAAAAATAAAAAAATTATTTGTAAATACAAAGAGAGAAAGCTTTAATAAAAAATTAAAAAAAACTGACAATTTAATGTATTTTTTGACATGCAATAATGTATTATAAGTAATTTATATTAACACGAGTATTATTAAAAACCAATTAATCCGTTAATTAGGAGAAAAATTATAAAGTAATTAATGCGAGGTGTGGGACCCATTTCAAGAGTGTCCAGGCAATCATAGAACATGACGAATGAATGATGATTGTCTATTACCATTTATAAATTAGTGCTCCCGCTAAAATAAAAGTCGTGTCTGTTTCGTGTGGGGCATTCCTTTGGAGTTTGAACCTTGACCCGGCCGAGTAATAATATGAATAATAATGTTATCACAATAAAATGAATTTTCATTACTTGTATTAATTAATTTGGTCATTAGATTCAGTTTTATATACCGCTTCAAATACATTACTTATTTAAATACTCTATCGTATTTAACATAATTAGTTAACTATGGGAAGATCCGTGAAGATTCTGTAACCGTAGTTAAATTAAATAAATTAATGTGTTGTGATTTGTGAGTTGTGGCTCTTAATCATTGGGTAGGGACTCAACAACATTTTTAAAATCAGAGATTTTTTTTAATTCGAATTATAAAATTCAAAATGCGTTGTAAGGAGGTTATAAGTTCAACCTTTTGTTTATATGCGCTGCAGTATTGGTGTCTGTGATTGGGAAAGTGGATATTAAATTGTTAAGTTAAAAAAAAAAGAAGAAAAAACAACACAAAAGATGAAGATCCATTTATTCATGTTTATTGCATCACAAACAGTTCATTTATGCACCAACTAAAAGCCAACTGTGTCAGCGCATGAATCTCGATATTTGAGAGTTTTGTCCTTTTGTCTTAAATATAAAATCTTTATACAAGTGTATATAAGGGTTTTATATTTAGAAATGAAGGAGTACCAAGTTCCATCCTTAACATAGATGACAGTTTATGCATATTTTAATATAAAACATCAATTTACTTATAATATTTTATCTAAAATATCCATATTAATTATAAAAGATTACTATCAAAAAATAATTCTAATATATATTATTAAAGAATATAGTTTAAAAAAATTAATACATATTTTTTATGATTAACTAACTTAATTAATTTTCTTAATATCTTCAAATTAGTTATTTAACATTTACATTAAAAATCCGATGACCTCTTTTTCTAAATATAAGAATTAGATAAATGATTTATTTTAATTTTAAATATAAAACCTAACTTACCCAACCTCCCAAACTTATAATTATTTGTCTCAAAGTATTTTTATTGATAACATGCGGTAAAAAAAATTTTCATTAAAAGATAGTTATAATGTGGGTGTTCTAAAAAAATTAACACACATTTATAATAAGTAAGTAATTTAATTTAATTTTTTTATACTTACAAATTAGTTGTTTACTTCTATTATTATATTTAAAACAATAACTCATCTAAAACAACGCACATTTTACACAAACTTTGATTTGATAAATAAAACGTGTATAGTTCCGACGACTGATAAAATTTATCATTGATATCCCGGGGAAAAATTGTAACTGGTATATATTGGGGATCACATAAAGTCATTTTCATTAGCATAAAAAAATAATTAAAAAAAAAAAACTACACGGCGCAGACGTTTCAGCTTCAAGCGCGCGCCTTAAATACCAACCCGTTTCCGAACGCGGAACCCAAAATCACCGAGCAACGGAAGGACCAAACTCTAGGCGTGCTGCGGTATTCTGGTCCTGATTTTGTTGTTTCCGATTCAAATTTGGTGGCCGGCGACGGTTCAGCTCAGCAGAAGACAATCTGTTCGGCAAAAGGATATTGGATCTTTTTCGCCGGAGACTGTGGGATCTGCACCGGAGGGTCTAGGTGATGGTGATCGTGAAACTTGGGAACAAGAAAAACCAGGAGAAGCAAGGACAGGGAATGCGACTTGGGAAATACGAGCTTGGTAGGACTCTTGGAGAAGGCAATTTCGGAAAAGTCAAATTAGCTAGGAATACCGATTCCGGCCAACCCTTCGCGGTTAAGATCCTCGAGAAGAGAAAGATCCTTGACCTCAATATAACCAATCAGGTCTGCTTCACTTCTACTTTAGTGATCTCTCTTTTACTCTCTCTAGCGTTAATCCATGCCTGGAAAATTCTAGAACTTCCGGGCCTGATTTGTTGACAGAGTTTAATGAGCGTAGGCATAAATCCAGATTTGAAGCTCACTCACAAATTTGTGGTCTTTCGTCATCTTATTCATTTTGATTCAAGCTAATAGCTATTGCCCCCATTAGCAGAATCTCTTAGTCACAATCCGTCTAATGTAAATGAATCTGGAATTGCAGATTAAGAGGGAGATCGCCACCTTGAAGCTCTTAAAGCATCCGAACGTGGTCAGATTACACGAGGTACAAAGTCATATATGGAAAAATTCTACTCGGCATTAATTTTCACAGATTGAAAATTTAATCGGATAAGAAACCAGCTGTCGCCAAGAAAAAAAAAAAAGGAGGCCACAGCTAATGTTTTTCGTCCTAAAAATAATTTGTATGGTAACCTTTTTCTGCATAAATGGTGACGGTGGATCACGAGGATGCACAGTAAAAGAGCTTGCACCAATCATGGAGGCCCTGATCTTGTTTGTTGTTGCTTCCGTGGCCATTTTTTAAAAATCCGAAATATATATTTTTTCATTAATACAAATTATTAACGAATTTTCCCTGAAAATTCTTCCATAAGACGACAACAACGAACAACACCTTCCCTAGTTACACCCACCCGTCCTTTCCCTCCCCATTACCCCCAAGAGAGGTCCACACTTGGCAGTATTATTCTGTGTGGACTCTATCCTAGACTTGTGTGGTTGCACTTTCTCAGTGCCCTCCTATCTGAATGAAGAGTTAACATCACCCAAAAATTTCAGGCCAAAATAAATCACCTATATATTTTTAACCACATATATCAGATAAAAATTTCACCAAAATATATTAATTATATTATGCCAGACGTCGTTGTTAGCCGAATATGTTAGGTTGTGCTAATTACAATAGGCTTGGATTTGATTCAATGTGAATTGAAAAAATTACTTGTCGGAGAGCTTCTCTCATTTGGTGCCCAATTTGGTACGATCTAAGATTAGTTGGGATCCATTATCACTTCAGAAATTAGGTGGTTTTCTTAAAAAAATATATACTATTAAATTATTTTATTTATCTTTGATACATGGAATGTACTCTCAAGGTTTGCCAACACTGGGTCTCTATCTTAGCTTCCTATTTGTTGGATGGTTACGTTATGTCTATATCTTGAACCGAGCAAGACAATGCGGGTTGTATTGAACAGGGCGTCTGACCTTGCACTGAACCAAATCCCCGCGTATATATATGGTTCAAGACCTCATAACTGACCTGGACCACAAAGACTTTTCCCTATCTTTGTTTGATTATGGGGGATTGAAAGGTTTAACTTATGTGTGAGCAACAATATGCCACGTATGAGAAGAATATAAAATTGAATTGGATACTAAAACCCGGTGCAAGTGGGCCAAATCAAATTTTTCCTTCACACGTAAGGAATCCGGTATTTGTTTTATGAATTTTCAAACCTTGGGTGATTCTATAGAATTTATACTCGGAATCTATCTGCATATTTTTTATTGGGTTCTTCCTTGCATAGTTCAAATCAAGTTTTACGTGTTCTGGCGTGGAGGTCGGCTGATCTCATCCGATGGGGATTTGGCAGTCGGCATCTGATGAAGATGCTTATGTGGATTCCGATTTCCACCCCACCCCCCGGGCTTCCCTGTGACTTGTGAGAATGCGCCAAATAAAAAACTCTAATTCTAATGCGGTGGTTTGTAATTAATATAACATGCATGATTACTTGGAGGTGGGCCACCTCCATGTGCTTGGTGGTCTACGAGTGGGGTCAGCTTTTTGGGATTTTTTTCCTTTCAAATATTAAATAAAAATTTAGTTTGATAATATAATTTTTACATAATGGAAGTTCTTTTGTTTTATCGTTTTCAAGCATCTATCCGTAATTATGACGATTTTCAAAAAAAGTAATATTTCATGCTTCTTATGGATAAATATTTCGTGGTCCCATGGATAATTAATTAAGATTTGGTGAGCATTCATGTCATGAAAATTACACCCACCGCTTCCTCAGGTAAGAAATGCGTCTCATTATACTAGGCTATCAGCATGCCCCTCGCAATAATGAAAGTCTTGCGCTAATAATTAGTTGACATTTTGATATATTATACTCATAAGCGAGGCTTATTTCTTATTGTACATATATGGCATATTTATTAGCCTGCATTTAATAAGTCTTGAAGCCAAAATCTGCTGACTATGATTTATAACTGTACTTTCACAGGTCTTGGCTAGCAAGACCAAGATTTATATGGTCCTGGAGTACGTGACTGGAGGAGAATTGTTTGACAGAATTGTGAGTATCATTACCATTTGTCTTCTGGAATAAATCATATCAGCCAATCACGTGGCAATGACAATGGGATACACTTGTTTTCATAGGCATCTAAAGGCAAACTTCCAGAGGCTGACGGAAGGAAGCTTTTCCAGCAGTTGATTGACGGTGTTAGCTACTGTCATGATAAAGGGGTCTTCCACAGAGATCTCAAGGTATTTCCTCCTCACATCATAAGAACAATTGTGATAATTTATTGCTGGCCTTTTTGACTTATACCTCATACTGAAAAAATGACGCTATATTGCTGCAGCTGGAGAATGTACTTGTAGATGCCAAAGGCAACATAAAGATAACCGATTTTGGCCTAAGTGCTTTACCCCAGCATTTTAGAGTAAGGGTTCTTTTAAGCACGCCTCGATGACTAAGTATACCATATTAAATAAGTATTCTCACACTGCATTATTTGGTCATTGACTTGTGATTACTGTATGAAAATTCAGGCAGATGGTTTGCTGCATACCACCTGCGGAAGTCCCAACTATGTGGCCCCTGAGATTCTTTCTAATAAAGGATATGATGGCGCAACATCAGATACATGGTCCTGTGGGGTCATCTTGTATGTTATCTTAACAGGATATCTTCCGTTTGATGATAGGAATCTTGCAGTTCTCTACCAAAGGGTATTCAAATTCTGCCCTTCTGCTCTCCTTTACCAAAATTACTTTATAATTTCAGCAAAATAAATAGTTAGAAGATCATCTTGATTCTATTTCTTTTTGATGATGATCTGTGCAGATTCTTAAAGGGGATGTTCAGATACCAAAATGGCTATCGTCTGGTGCAAAAAACATGATAAAGAGGATTCTTGATCCCAACCCTGCTACTCGGATAACAATGGCTGGCATCAAACAAGATGAATGGTTCAAGCAGGGCTATATTCCAGCAAAGCCAGAGGATGAGGAAGAGGGCGTATATATTGATGACGAAGCCTTTTCCATCCACGAAGTGGTATGTAACTTGCTACTCTATTTTTGTTTTTTTTTTTTGGCTTGTAATTTTTCTTTTGACCTAACCCCGAGCTATGTTATTGGCAATAGGCTCACGAAACAGAAGATAAGAGTCCTGGATCACCAACCCTTATCAATGCATTTCAACTGATAGGGATGTCTTCATGCCTTGACCTCTCTGGCTTCTTCGAAAAAGAGGTGAGTGTGAAAGTATTTGGCATAATTTTTGCTGTATTTAACTATTCTTCGCTTCCGAAGGATATTTCCTACGCATATTCGAACACCTCTGTTTTGATTTCTAGGATGTCTCAGAGAGGAAGATAAGATTTACGTCCAACCTCTCGGCAAAAGACTTGATCGAGAGGCTTGAGGACATTGTGACAGCAATGGGATTTACCGTCCAAAAGAAAAATGGAAAAGTTGGTACCGTTGCTTATACTATTTGGATGACCTTTCTCCATTACCATCATAAATAAACGAACCTTTGGGTTTGCAATAATTAACGTCAGTGTATGATCAAATATTTCAGGTGAAAGTGATACAAGAGAACAAGGCGCGTAAAAGTTTAGGCAACCTCACTGTTGCAGCAGAGGTAGGGATTATTCTTATATTCTGTCGAATTTTAACATAATGATTTGAAATATGCAGATCAGTAGACCAATCTAGATATAAGAAGACGAATAATATAATCACGTGGGTCAAATTTTTCATTTTCCAGCGTCACTCACGACCTTCATTTTGCATCTCTTTTATGATCAATTGATTTGTTTGGTGTGCATAAAACCCTAATTCCATTTCTGCAAATGACTACATGCTCATTTTTTTGGGGGCATATGAAATGATCATCATTTCAAATGTGACAGGTTTTCGAGATAAGCCCATCCTTGTATGTAGTAGAGTTAAGGAAATCCTATGGAGATTCTTCTGTATATAGACAGGTTCGCCCTCTCACACTGTGTCTCCCTCTTAGTCTCTCGTAGCTTTCGTCTTTGCAAAACCAGATACTGATGTTTATATGCCTGTCTCCTATGATATGATGCAGTTGTGCGAGAAGTTATCAAATGATTTGGGGGTTCCGCCAAGGACCGGAGCGCTCGTAAGTGGATAGGCCTCTGAGAACGGAACTATTAGAAGCCATCCCTTGTATATGTCTTTTCTAGTTTTCTCTCTTGAGAGGTAGCGTAGCCAAGTAGATGAATTAAAGTGTCCATAGCTATGTAGTACGTTATTCATGTTGTCAGTTGTAAGCTAGCGATGTGCATTTATACTGTAAAATGGGCTGCAGTTCAAACATTATATTCAAGGAAAAACATTTATTACACCTTTTTCTTAGCAAATTTTTCGCCAAATTTATGATATGTAGATCGTAGAGGATTACTTTGAGCAGTCGGTCTGGCGGTGAATAACGGAAATTTTTTGATGTTATATAAAAAATTTTGGTAATAAATATTTAAGTTTTGCTTTAGCTTTTACTCTTGGACGGCATGTTCTTTCTGATCCCCCTGTTGCTGTGTAAAATCTAAGCTGGTAATAAGTTAGGCTCTGTTATGCCTAATTTGCCTTGACCTTGCCCTCTCTGATTGGGCTTTTCTGTAACCCCAAGTGGACTTTTTGTCCCTCACCTGGATTTATCGGGGCTGTCTTTGTAATGATGCCCAAAAAGTAGAAGTTCTGCCCAAGTCTGGTCTTATAATCAGATCTCCTGCTTAATTTTTTCACCCATGAAACCAAACTTCATTCAAATGACAAAGCAGGTCAAATTTATTAGGATGTTCAAGTGTGAGTGGATTTAAGTTGATGTGACGAGTTACACATCGAATGGCGCTATGATTGATATGTAATATATATATAAAAGAAGACTGACGCATAAATTTAAATATTAAATTTTTGAGTTAAGATATGATATCTTTTCAATATTAATCTGAAAATGGGATTGGCTCTGCTTTCGTCAAGTGACTTCACACTCCAAAAGAAATGGCTCTTTACAGCAAGACTTATAGGATCACTATAATCGAGTATTCAAAATTATTTATTGCGATAATCTTACTCTTCAAGTGTCGAAATCATTGTAATGTCACTTTTGACTAATGGAGAACAAATTGATCATTAATTCTAAATTAACTTTTTAAGTTTATTTTTGTTTACTTATTTTTTTTAAATTTTTTAATTTCTTAAAGAGTATTTAAGGGATTGAATAACAATATCTATATAACCAATAATAAATAATACATCGACACATAGAACCTATGATAATATTAGTAGTTGAACATTAATACAAATAAACAAACTTTTTCCCTACTTGATAAATACCTCGTTGGAAAATTGTGTGACACTCTAATCATGACATGTTTCAGTTAAAAAATAGAGGTATCAATTACTTTACATTGTTTTGACCAAAAGGGGGAAAAAAAAAAACTTTACATTGTTGAACCTTGTACTAGCTACTCCTGAATGAATATTTTCAGAGCAAAAATATTATTTAGCCTAAAGTTAATTAATTAACAATCAACGTCAATGTTTATTAGTTACGAGGCAATATTGTAATGATTTTAATATTTGGAAACTTACTTAAATAAATAATTTAGAAAACCCAATTTTTATTGTAAAATAATTTTTTTGCCAACCGTAAAATAATTTAGATACACTTTAATCCTTAGTTATGTTTCATGAAAATTGTAACTTGCTATAAACTTCATGTGAATTGTTATCATTAATATATTGGTAAAGACCATCTGATTTTTGGCATGAATATACTGGCATCCTCAATAGACATACACATATATACTCAATGACATTGAAGACTGATATATATACAGATATATAATATTGATGCTTTATAAATTACAACTAATGATATGTATTTTAATAACACAAATTAATTATCCAATATCTCCTGTGCAATTTTGATTCGCTACTCTTCCTTCATTTCAGTGGTCCATCCGAGGCAAGCTGAAGCTGTCGCCAAATCGGTGAGTTAGGATTTCCTACCTAGTATTTTGGCTAAGAAGCCAGTCGTCGTTTGAGAATTTAGGTGCTTTTTATTTCTAAATCTAATTAATTAGCTAGTTTACTGCCAAGTATAATGGGAGGACCATATTTTCCACATCAATCTTGATATGCCTGATTTTTATTCATAGTAGGAACGAGTGATATGCCTACTTATGGAGATTTTCGATATCACGAGTGAGAAACCGAAGTGCAGAAGCTCAGACCACTAGTCTCAATCGGAAACCGAGAATGATTTCGCTTCACATGCAGGTCCTTCAGCCTAGCTCAGTGAACCATTGCTTGCCAACCCGCTATGGAGTTGAGTCATGCTCATCCATGGCTGAACTCAAGCAACATCATTCCTTCTTCATTAAACTCGGCCTCTCAACTAACAACGATGCCATGGGACGCATAATCAAGTTTTGCTCTTTGTCTTCAAATGGAAATTTCCCCTATGCTGTCCGAGTTTTCTGCACAACTCCAAACCCAGATGTGTTCATCTACAATACCATAATGAAAGGTTATTTGCAGAACCATCTGCCCAGAAATTGCATTCTCTTGTATTCATTGATGCTAGAAGAATCTCTGGTACCCAATAGTTTTACATTCCCATCTGTTATAAGAGCTTGCTGTGTTGATAATGCTATTAAGGAAGGAAAACAAGTGCATGCCCATGTTGTGAAGTTCGGGTTTGGAGCAGATAGTGTCTCCCAGAACAATCTAATTTATATGTACGCGAATTTTAAATCCTTGGATGAAGCTAGAATGGTGTTTGACAAAATGCCTGTTCGAGATGTGGTGTCTTGGACTACTTTGATTACTGGGTATTCTCAATGGGGATTCACTGACGATGCCTTCAATGTGTTTGAACTTATGCGGAAAAGAATTCTGTGTCTTGGAATGCGATGATTGCTTCTTGTGTTCAAAGCAATCGTTTCCAGGAAGCATTTGCTTTGTTTAATAAGATGGAGGAGGAAAAAGTGGAGTTGAATAAGTTTGTCGCCGCTAGTATATTAACTGCTTGTACAGGACTAGGAGCTTTAGAGCAGGGGAAGTGGATACATAAACATATTGAGAAAACTGGGATCGAATTAGACACAAAACTTGCTTCAACGATCATTGACATGTACTGTAAGTGTGGTTGTCCGGAGAAGGCATTTGAAGTTTTCAGTAAATTACCTGAGAAGGGAGTTTCTTCATGGAACTCCATGATTGGAGGGCTTGCAATGCATGGGAAAGGAGAAGATGCAATCAAACTTTTTAGGGATATGGAGAAGGAAATGATTCCCCCTGACTACATAACCTTTGTGAATCTTCTTAGTGCCTGTGCTCATTCAGGACTGGTTGAAGAGGGGCAATACTTCTTCCATTACATGATTAATGTCCACGATATTGAACCCAAGAAAGAGCATTATGGCTGCATGGTTGATCTGCTTGCCAGGGCTGGAATGCTAGAAGAAGCAAGAAACATCATAGATAATATGCCAATGAGTCCTGATGCAAGCATATTAGGTGCCCTTCTTGGAGCTTGTAAAATCCATCATAATGTCGAGTTAGGGCAAAAGATAGGCAAGATGGTTATTGATCTAGAACCTGGAAATAGTGGGCGATATGTGACATTAGCTAACATATATGCCAATGCTGGAAGATGGGAAGATGTTGCTAACATAAGAAAGTTAATGAATGATAGGGGAGTGAAGAAGGAACCAGGTTTCTCCATTATTGAAATGGATGGAGTTATGAATGAGTTCATTGCAGGTGAAATGGCTCATCCTCGTCCGGATCATGTTCAAGCGCAAGCGATATACGCCAAAGCCGAAGAAATGTTGGAATCGATCAGGTTGGCTGGCTACGTTCCTTGCACTGATGCTGTATTGCATGATCTTGTTGAGGAAGAAAGAGAGAATCCCTTGTTCTATCACAGTGAGAAACTTGCAGTCGCTTATGGCTTGTTAAGGACTAAACAAGGTGAAACTCTCCGTATCACCAAGAATTTGAGAATTTGTAGAGATTGTCACCAAGCAATTAAGCTAATCTCCAAGGTTTTTGATCGTGGTATAATAATAAGAGACAGGAACCGGTTCCACCATTTTAGCAACGGAGACTGTTCTTGCAGAGACTATTGGTAACTGCTTGAAGGGATGTGTTGATAGAACTCCTGTATGTCTAGTTTTATGCCTCACTTAAAAGCGGCATGCATAAAGCATAATATGATATATTTATATTACCACATAATATTCTGGCCAAAAGAAATATACTACCACATAATGTAATATCTTCATATTAGCACCTAAGTGCCACAAGCATATTGGTGCATAATTGTTTTTTGGTCAGAGATCTGGCAATACTTTCCAATTGATAATTAGAGACTAATGCTCTCATGATAGATAAATCACCCAAACGAGTTCTGTCTTTTCTAAGAAAATTTTTTCTATACATAAGGCTTGATTCATACTCAGGACGTCATATTTAAGAAACTCAACAATTAGCATGTATCAAGATTTATTTGTTATTTGTGCACAATCTCATTTTGTTTGTAAACTAAATATCAATATATATTTAGTAATAAATTCAACTAAATGTTAATGTGTACTTAATTATAAATTACTATGATATTATTTCAATAGTAGAGAAGAAGAATAAGACCGGTTTATTTATCAATAAAAAATTTGTCCCATGTAAGGTGATTTCTATTTGTAAAATCGGTGAATTATGTAACACTGACTTAGCTCTTACATGGGTTAGTAAGCTTTTCTTTATGAGTAATATTTGATATTTTTCATGAGGAAAAAAGTTCAACTTCTTCTAAAAGAATAAATGGCCCTTTGAGTTTATTAATTAAATTTTCTTTAGACTCGCTGAGTCAACTCAACCAAATTTCCCATTTAAGTAAATCCAATACTAATCGGTAACAACCTCACCAATATGGGTTCTAAAAAGAATCCTGTTTTATGAACATTCTAAAGCCTTTTATTTAGCCAAAAACATGGTGACTTTGGTTTTTTTTTAAAAATATGGAATAACATAAAATAGACCCATGGAATATGTTGTAATTTATTTTGCATAAAATTTATATTATTATTAACTCTGAAAATATTTAAAAGCTAAATAATGATTAAGTATTAGTAAGGAATAAGGATCTCAATTAATTCCCATAAAAAGTACTCAATCTTGTGAAAAATAAAATTAAAATGAGAAAATGGGATAACACGGCCGGGTCGAGTTGACTCTTGAGCCTCCTCACCCAGCCATCCACTCGCGACTCACGATTCCCAGGCGATTTCGGCTCCTCCTCCGTCTCCGATCAAACTCCGATCATACATACGCCCCTGAAGTTTTCTTCTTCCTCACGAGAAAGCTTCCGATTCCTCAGAATGTTGCTCTCTGAATTCGGAGAAACCTTCAAGTTCTTTGAAACCTTCGGATATATTAGCCTTCACCGTTAGCTGCTCCTATTTTTGTGATTCTTTTTCCATCCCGTCCTGTTCAGATCACGGCCAATATGTTATCTCAGATCGGTAGGATGAAAGGCTATTGCTCGTCATTTTCTGTGGTGATGACACAGATTATAAATTTAATTTAATTCAATGATTTCTTGCTCTTCTCATTTAATGAGTAAATTTCCAGATCATAAATTTCTTTTTCTTCTTCTTCGAACTTTATTCCTCACAATACCGAGATCATCATGAAAGTCAGTTTTTTTTTTTTTTTGGGGGGGCTCTTTTTTCCTCCTTCAAGTTTGAATTTTTAGTTTTCATTTGTTCTCCTGATTATGCCAGAAATATTAGTAGCTGGCTAGCTGCTGACAATTTGAGCTTGAAATTCATGGATTTTTCATTTTCTGAGTTTAGTGGGATGTATGGATTAGCTTGATTAGCTGGAGAACACACGCTTTGGAAAATAAACAATTGTGAATTTTGTTGCTTTTGGTTTGGGTTAATCAGATGCTAATTGCTAGCATCAAACTAACAGAGCTCCAGCAAAGATGTGAAGGAAGAAAACAAAATAAAAATTGTTTGTTCCTCTCTGAAACAGGTAGTAATCTCTCAGATGATTGTGTCATAAGTTTCATGAGTATTGAACCTTGAACTTCTCGTTCAGTTTAATTATTTATTCAATGTTTCAATAATCTATTTCTCTCTAAAGGCTGAAGTTACATTTGGCGCTTGTTCAAATATCCTCTTTAAAAGATGAAAATACTCAGCAACTGCGGAATAAAACTTAAATGGGCCTCAGGAAGAAGGGGTGCTTATACATGGATATGGCCAACTTTTCAGCTCAGTCATCACAGTTGTAATGATTTTTTAAACCTAACCTTTTTGCTGTTCGCTGGCATGTTTCAAAACTTGTCTCTTGCTTATCATCAAAAGAATTGTTTCAAACTGCCTCTCTATACAGCTGTTAATTCATCTCAATGATATAGGCTGTTTTTCCCTATTTAAACGTCTTCCATCTATTGTCTTTATGATTTCTGGCGTGGTTTATGCGTTTTTAATTTTCTGGTTATACTATTTACAGCTCTGAGATCAGTGCAGCAGTTTGCCTGCTCAAATGCATACCATGATCACTGGAACAGGGAAGGCTCTTAGATTGCTGGATATGTTATAATTGTGGGACTTTTATGTTCCTTGGATTCAGCATTCTTTCAGATGTGAGCAGAGGATTTATGTTTTGGGTAAGTATTTGAACTAATGGCTCCAATTCGCTCCACTGGGTTTGTCGATCCTGGTTGGGATCATGGTGTTGCTCAAGATGAGCGAAAGAAGAAGGTCAGATGCAATTACTGTGGGAAAATAGTTAGTGGTGGCATATACAGATTAAAGCAACATCTAGCACGAGTTTCTGGGGAAGTAACTTACTGTGAAAAGGCTCCAGAAGAAGTCTACCTAAAAATGAAGGAAAACCTTGAAGGATGCCGTTCCAATAAGAAACAAAAACAAGTTGAGGCACAAGCATATCTGAAATTCCATTCTAATGATGAGGAAGATGAGGAAGAGCGAGTTGGTTATAGAAACAAAGGGAAGCAATTGATGGTTGATAGAAATGTTTCGGTAAATTTGACTCCTCTTAGATCATTAGGATATGTTGACCCAGGGTGGGAGCATGGCACTGCTCAGGATGAGAGAAAGAAGAAAGTGAAGTGCAATTATTGTGAAAAAGTTGTCAGTGGAGGTATAAATCGGTTTAAACAACATCTGGCAAGGATTCCTGGAGAAGTAGCACCTTGTAAACATGCCCCCGAGGAGGTTTATCTTAAAATAAAAGAGAATATGAAATGGCATCGCACTGGAAGGAGGCATCGACGACCTGAGGCCAAGGACTTTCCAGCTTTCTATTCAAAGTCAGATAATGAAGAGGAAGAAGATGATCAAGTTGATGATGCTCTGCATCATCTGTCCAAGGAAACTATGGTAGATGTTGATAAGAGATTGTCTAAAGATTTAAGAAAGAACTTCAAGGGATTCTCATCTAGTAGTGGTCCTGAACCAGTATTAAGAAGATCAAGATTGGATTCTGTTTATCTGAAAATGCCTAAGAATCAGACGCCTCAAACTTACAAACCACTAAAAGTTAAGACAGGCCCCACTAAAAAATCACGCAAGGAGGTCATTTCCACAATTTGCAAGTTCTTTTATCATGCAGGGGTTCCTTTACAGGCTGCAAACTCCATATACTTTCACAAAATGCTGGAAGTAATTGGTCAATATGGCCAAGGACTGATATGCTCTCCAAGCCAACTTATTTCTGGTCGGTTTCTTCAGGAGGAAATCAATACAATTAAGAATTACCTAGTTGAATACAAGGCTTCTTGGGCGTTTACTGGTTGTTCTATAATGGCAGATAGTTGGAGAGATACTCAGGGTAGGACTTTAATTAACTTTCTGGTTTCTTGCCCTCATGGTGTTTACTTTGTTTCTTCAGTTGATGCCACTAATGTTGTAGAAGATGCATCAAATCTATTTAGGCTTCTAGATGAAGTGGTGGAAGAAATAGGCGAGGAGAATGTAGTGCAGGTATTTTGCTCCTTTTTAATCTTGTGGCATCCTCCTTCATCCTCAATGTCATCTAGTAGCAGTTATTTATCCTTGTTTTTCTTATTCCCCTTTTTGATATAGGTAATTACTGAAAATACCCCCAGCTATAAAGCTGCTGGGAAAATGCTTGAAGAGAGGAGAAGGAACTTATTCTGGACCCCGTGTGCCACCTACTCTATTGATAGGATGCTTGAAGATTTTATGAAGATAAAATGTGTTGGAGAGTGCATGGAAAAGGGCCAAAAAATTACGAAGCTCATATACAATCAAATATGGTTGTTAAATCTCATGAAGAATGAATTTACTCAGGGACAGGAGCTTCTGAAGCCAGCTGGCACCCGATATGCCTCTAGCTTTGCTACATTACAAAGCTTGCTGGATCATCGGGTTGGTCTGAGACGAATGTTCACATCAAACAAATGGATTTCATCTAGGTTCTCCAGCACAATCGAAGGAAAAGAGGTGGAAAAAATTATCTTGAATGTTACTTTCTGGAAGAAAATGCAATACGTCAGGAAGTCAGTAGACCCAATAATGCAAGTACTCCAAAAGCTTTACAGTGGCGAAAGCTTGTCAATGCCATACATATACAATGACATGTACAGGGCTAAACTTGCAATCAAAGCCCTTCACGGTGATGATGCTCGTAAATATGAACCATTTTGGAAGGTGATAGACAACCACGGGAACTCTCTTTTCTATCACCCTCTTTATTTGGCTGCATACTTCTTAAATCCATCATACCGATATCGTACAGATTTTGTGGCGGTATGTGAGAGTGTTGAATATTTCCTATGACAGCAAATCTTTTCTTCAATTTTTCACCTGAAGTAAATTATTATTATTATTTTTTTATATGACTAGCATTCTGAGGTAGTACGTGGACTTAATGAATGCATTGTGCGGCTGGAGCCAGATAATATGAGACGGATTTCGGCATCAATGCAGGTAAGATATCCTTGGTGATATTTTTGTATGATGACAAAATTAATAGGAGCTTCCTTACTATCATTCTTTTCCCCAGATTTCTGATTATAATTCTGCGAAGGCTGATCTTGGAACTGAATTGGCAATTAGCACTAGAACAGAGCTTGAACCAGGTAAGCTGCTACTTTTCCTTCTAAAAGTTCTTGTGCAGATTCCTTTATACGCATGGATGGATATGCTTGATTATTTCCATTAGATTAACTTTGAGTTGATTTGTTCTTCTTTTCTACATCCCCAGCTGCTTGGTGGCAACAACATGGAATAAGTTGCTTAGAACTGCAAAGAATAGCTGTGCGCATACTAAGTCAGACATGTTCATCCTTTGGGTGTGAGCATGATTGGAGTATATATGATCAGATATATAGTAAAAGGTGTAATCGTTTATCACAGAAGAAACTGAATGATCTCATCTATGTTCACTACAACTTGCGACTTAGAGAATGCCAATTAAGAAAAAGGTGCAAGGACTCGAGCTCTGTCTCTCTTGACACTGCTCTGCAAGAGACTCTGCTTGAGGACTGGATATTTGATGCGGACCTACAGAGTGCAAGTGGTGATAAGGTACCCAGTTTGAACAGTTTTATATAACTTTCTCAAGTTCTTGTGTTTTTGGGGGGTGGAAGTGAACTTGCTTGGGTGTTAATAAAGCATTAATCAGAGGCCCATTGCATAATTCCTGCTTTAAAAAAGTGCCAAGTGAAGTCATACCATGCTTTGTGGCATACCATGTGTTAACTTTGCATTGTTGCTGTCATTCATGCAACTTGGAATAAGTTTTTGTGTTCAAAATACCTGATCATCAAGGTTTCATTTCTCCTCAGCAGTGAAGCTTCTGGCATTAATAGTGTATTGAATTCTTTGCCTTCATTTTAGGTCATCGGTTTTGGAGGCGAACAAGACGATGAATGCGAAAATGATTCGATTGATTATGAAGATGGAGCTGCAAGGCCTGTGAAGGAATGCCTTGAGCTGGTTGCCATAGGGGATGTAGAATCATTGGATGTAGATCATGCTAACATGGATGCTGCCACCGACGATGAATCTGATCTGAATTATTTTGATGATGATCTGAGTGAGTAATCAGGTTACATGTATCATTGGTTATTAGCACCTACAAATATGCTGTGAAGAAAAATATGAACGCCTTTCTCCTCATAAGCCATGTATTGAATATCTATTTTTATCTATTGAGAGCAAAATCAGTTACAGATGGAATCTATCCTCTTTGCTTTATCCCTTTCTGGCTCAAACTACCTCCTTGCAGAAGTCATGGTGTCTGAAGAAGGCTGACAACACGCCACAAGTGTAATAATAAAGATTAAGATTAAGGAGGTGTTTGGGTGATTAAGAAATATGAAATAAATATATGAAAGGAGTTTTGTCTGAAAGAATTTTTTAACAGTGCTTTTGTTAGAATCCAAACACCCTTTAAATCTTTATGACATATATACTCAAAACCAATTTATACATTGTCATCAACTTGTGACTTTATGACTCGTGATTAAAATTAGGGGTGTGCATGGACTAGACTGGACCGGGTTTGTTATCAACCCGAAGTCTGGTCCAGTAAAGACCTCGGGCTGAAAAAAACAGCCCGAGGTCTGGTCCAGTCCAGTGCCAACCCGAGGTCGGGTTGGACTGGACTTGGTCCTCTGGACTGCCTGGACCAGTCCAGGCAGTCCAGAGCTAATTTTAATTTTTGTTTTAAAAAAAATTTCTTTAATAGGAGGCAAGATTGTAACTTACTATATAAAATTTTGCACATATTTAATTCAAAATTTATCAAATTTGATCATTCCTTTTCAATTTCCCAATGAAGTCATGTTTTATTAATTAATTCTCATCAATATAGATCTTAAATTGTAGAAAATATATATATACTCCTCCGGTCCTTATTATAAGACCCAATTTGACTTTTATTTGGTCCTAATTATAAGACCCAATCCATTTTTTCTCTTATATTTATGCATTTTTTCCAACATAATCCTTCTAATAATGATAGTTTTAGCCAATATACTTAATTAGCAAGGATATTTAGGAATGATAACACTTATTTATTATAAATAACCAACTCAACTTACTTCCTTAATCTCCTCAAATAAGTCAATTGGGTCTTATAATTAGGACCGGAGGAGTACATGCTCATTACTTCGAAAGTTAATAGATAAATCTTAATTATTTGAATAGATAAAAAATTTATATAGAAAAATTAAATCAAATTAAAATTATATAAATAATAATTTAAAAAAATCGGACTGGACTGGACTGGACCAACTGGTCTGAGGGGTCAGTCCCTAGTCCAGTCCAGCCCGATGAGACTAGTCCGGTCCAGTCTGGTCCAGTCTTGTTTCGGGCCAATTTTTTCTGGACCAGACTGGACCGGGTTTGTTCGGGTTGGACCGAACCATACCGGACCACCGGGTTTTTGCACAGCCCTAATTAAAATATCTCAACTCAACGTCATATATATTAGGACGAATCACAGAGTAACAAATTATTAATTTCATTTTCTATGCTTTATGGTGTGCTCCACAAAATAAAAAGAAATATTAAAAGATACAAAATTCCTTTTTGTTAACACTTATCAGCTACATAAAACTAGCGAGAAATTCTGATTCAAGTCTCATCAAGTTTTTTTTAAAAAAATAAAATAGCGAAAATGAATTTCCATCCGAAAGAATGCTATACAACAAGGAATCTGGAAATAACAAAAAAATCACCAGATTCAACCAAGAGGGAGGAGAGAAGACTTCAGCATCTTGAGTCCTGGGCAAAATCTCATCCAATTTTAAACGAGAATTTGCTTAAATATGTTTTGTTTTTAATCTCAACTCAAATTTCATAATTAGGTGAGCCCATTCTCTCATCCAATGTAAAAGTGTGTGTTTAATCACCCTTGTTAAATCTTCCTTTCCAGTGGTAGTAAGTTTCTAAAAATAAAATTAGACTCTTATTTAATCGAATCAAATTGTGCGGAAGTAATCTGATTTGCTTGTAAATGCTTAGCTGAAACGCAGTGCAGTCTTTCTAAAATGGGCCCATTGGATCTTTTAATCAGCCCAAACCTAAGCCCATATCTTTTTATAAGCTCGGATGTTGCAGAATTTGGAAGAATTGCTTGTGCCGTAGTTTTCTTCACCTAAGTCGTCCGCCGGACAGGATGCCGGAGAGCGACCCAGTGGTTGGCCTCTCGTGGCAACCTAAGTTGCCTATTCTATCTTCTTCTTCGAAGGCAGCAAATGTTTCTCAGAGAAAATCTCAACCCGAGGCCAGTAGTAGCGCTATCTGGAAACCCAACTCCGAGCTTGTTCATGGCCTCTTCGTTCCGCCCAGCGACCCCAAAAAATTGAATAAGTTACTCAGAAAGCAAGTTAAAGACACAGCGGGAAAAAATTGGTATACTTCCATTCCGACTACATATTATGTTCTAAATCCTTCTGTATTACTTTGTTATTCCTTTTTTAATCATTGTGATTCATATTTCCTCTTTTGCTTAGGCTTAACTTGGTTATATATACTTGTGATTTGAGACGGAAATTATCGTGTTTTCCTTTTCTTGTTTTCCCCTTTCGTATCTTTGTCAGGTTCGATATGCCTGCTCAAACCATGACCCCCGAGTTGGAGAAAGATCTGAAGCTATTGAAGGTTCTGTTATTTTTAATTTTTGATATCTTCTTTTCTTTTGATCTGATGTATGGTAGATGTTATGTTATTATAGCCTTCATACTTTTTAAAAGGAATGGTATATGTTGATGGTTACAGTTGAGGGGTGCCATTGATCCCAAACGGCACTACAAGAAGGGTGATTCAAAATCAAAAACGTTACCCAAATATTTCCAGGCAAGTCAATGTTTGCACTAAATAGATAGCCGCAGAATTTATATAACTCGTGGCATCAATGTTATATAACTTGTGCGTTTATATCATTTGAACATTATCAGGTGGGAACAGTTGTGGAGTCTTCAGAGGACTTCTTCTCAGCAAGATTGACAAAGAAGGAGAGAAAGGCAACACTTGCTGATGAGCTGCTTTCTGATCCTGCCTTTTCAGCTTACAGGTAAGCTACACAATGTCTATTTGTCTTCATGGAATGATCTTGCAAGACTTATTGTCTTCATTTTGTATGCATGCTGCGGTGAGTTTACACATGGATATATCAAGATTCACAGCTATAATTTAAATATCAGAATCCATTTGGGAAAATGCAAGTGACACTCGTGTGATCAAAAGTTTGTCAGTTAGAGGGGGAATGGGTATGTAAAATTATATTTTTGTAGATGCTCCACTGCAACATTCAACACGCACTGAACAGTGTCTTGTACCATTATAAGGCCCTGTTTGCCATCACAATTAAAATCCCTTATAAGCAGATTTTACGTAAGTCGAGACAAAATTTTTTTTACATATTTACTTCGTATTCTGTAAATCACAATTAAAAAGTTACTTATTAGTTATTACAAACGGACCCTAAGTTGGATTGCTGAAGGTGCGGCTGTTAAGCCTTTAAAATGGTGTGAGCATGTGGGCACTTCTGGTAACGTGTTTTTTTTTAGAAGAAAGCACCATACAATGCTATGGCATTAAATGAATGATACATCTGAAGAGTTGATTGTTGATAGGGTAAAATGGCATCATTGCAATTAATGTAGCCAAACTCGGTAAAATAAGGCTTGTCTTAGTCATTGTTTCAGTCTCCTTTTTTTGGGTTCCATCTCCCATTACACTAATACCTTTTGTTGTACAAAGGTAGCGTTCTTGGTGTTTTTCCCCTTTTTTTTTGGGCTTATGATTTTTCTCCCTTTTGGTCTTTCTCGGTTTAAGAGGAGTGGAGGGCAAGTCTTTACGCACGGAATGGGTTATTTGTTTCACATTTAAAAGAAAAAATTCTCTTGCATCACGCTTGATGATGGATAATGGTTAGGCACATGGATAACATTTCTACTTTGTTTGCATGGTGCCCAAGTATACCACCTCTTGTATTTTTTGTCCGAAATAAAAAAGAAAGAGGCCTCTCTTAGATAAAGTTCAGATAATTAGCTGGTTAAACATTTGAAGATAAGTACTTAAAGACGGAGTTGCGCATTCAAAGGGTAGGCTTTCTCTTATGCTTGCTTGGTTATTTACTCTTTGGTTGTTTATCATTTACTTTAGGAAGCGGAAGGTTCGAGAGATTGAAGATGAAAAGCGACCAGGTGGAAATAACAAGTGGAAGATAAAGGGTCAGAATACACGCGTGCGTGCCAAGGAAAGAAGGGTCAAGAAAAGAAGGGATTAATGAATTGCCACCATTTCGAAATTAGACATTAAATGTTGCAATGGCATTAAAAAGAACACCATGGTGCTCTTATCATGAAGCAGCACGAAAGGATCTTAGCTCTTGAGATTTTGTGCCCCTCCTGGGATGGTTAAAAAGTCAAAGGTAGGGACATGAATAGCAAAGCATTCCTTCTTGTACGTAGATACAATAGTATTTTGGCCTCTTCAAGGTAGATGCAATAGTTACTGACTTACTGCTATGAAAAATATCATAACTTATCTGGTATATCGAATTTATTTAAACTAGGCCTACGATGCCTGCCGTTTCTTTGGTATTATTTTGTCTTGCTTAATGTTTTCTCAAAAGCACTGTTATGTTTTATTTTAGAACTAGGAGAAGGGCAAGCCGCAGGGTATTCCGTTGTCCTTCTTTGCCCCCGTTGGCATCCCTATGTTACATTATTTTAACAACGGAGTTTTGTTTACCATTGAAATCTGAATTAGCTGGCCAAAAACGTATATATCAGGATCCTACATAATTTTATTGAAGTTTAGTTCGTCGGTATTTAGATAGCATATAACTAAGATGACATCAAGGTGTTTTTTTTTCTCTCTTTCTTTTCTTTTTTTCCGGTTGCATAACACAGTAACCATTGCACGTGTAACTGGGGCTGATCGAATTTTCTCTCTCTCCAAACTACTGGAAACAACTTCAGAGAAATGAATACTTTCAATCACTACAAATTAAATCATATTAAATTGTCCTTTCCATCCGCCTCCGGTTGATCACAATCGCTTGGGTGTTTGGGGTTGCTGGACCCACGCTTTTAAAATTTTCAGTATCGGACTAATTAATTGATAGGTTCCAAACATCGCATCTTTCCCCCGAATTCTGTTTCTGAAAAATATCCTAAACCCAACAACCTTTTGTTTCTGAAAACTAGCAATCATATCAACGCCAAATACGACAGAAATTCTATTTCCGATAGAAATCGGGCAACTGCCAAAAGCTCGATGTAACGGGAACGAGAGAATCATTTCTCATGCATAATCGTCGAGCATTGTATAATGTCATATCTACAAGAAAATTACCGATTAGAAGAATGGAAGATTGACAGTAAATTTGTTATTTTCTGGAGTCACAATCCTTTTATCTTGCAAAGTGCTTCCTCCAGTAACTTGTGGTAACTTGGAGTTAGGAGGAACCAGAATAATTACTTTCAGGGCAAAGGTTCCTGAGAACCACCCAAACGAGATAAATGCAGATACGCATCGGTCCCTGCGAATAGACAACCAGAACAGTATTAGAACTCTCAATTGTTGAAGCAAGCACAAATGAGCACTTATATGTCTATCTTATCTTTGGCTCTTGGGGCACATCCATCGGATCTGTCTCAATTTTCCCAAGAAAAACGACTAATGCATGACTGACTAACACAAGGAATAGAAAAACTTTGCATTGAATATGATACTTGCTGTCATACTAATAAAAGTCCCGAGGTTAATAGAATTATGCTATTACTCATGCTCATACCCAACTACCGAGCTGTATTGCTAAAATAAGCAATTAAACAACTTTCATAAGGTCCATGGGATCATTTACAATACGTCAAATTAATGGCATCAGATCTAATGGCCAACAGTCCAACACAAGAGGTGCATATTTGCTGCGAGAACTGAGTAGAAACTACAATAGTTGGACATAGCTGTATCGTATTTAATTGCAATCAGATCAGATCTCAATATGTACCGTATCCCCCAATTTATTATCCAGTGAATACATAAAAAGTTGCGATACAGAACTATAGCAGAATACTGAAAGGAAATCTGAATGAAATATATTGCAGAAGACAACTAGAAATAATTTTGCTGATTTACTTACCATATCCTTCCATAGAGATGATTTGAAGATCACCCCCAAAGTACCGAGCATACAAGCGGCTAATAGGAAGACCATATCCATATCCAGCCATTGTCACAGCATTAGCTGTTCCAATATCTGAATGCTCATCCAATGGGTTTCTAGCAGTACTGTAGAGATATGTAAAAATTTTGGGAAGGCCACTTCTTGGAATTCCACCTCCCTCATCTGAAACCTACAATACCAACCACACCACCTTAACGAGGCAATTTCATGCTGGCACGTTAAACCATCCTTTACAAAAGGCCAAAAGCGGATGATTGTGCTTATTAAGATATGGACACAAAGTACCTTTATGGTAACATCCTCTTCCCCATCAGCCACTATTATTCTGATGGGAGGGGCAACTTTGTCAGAATCCATAAATCGCTCTTGGACAGCACGCAGTGAGTTCTTAACCAGCTCGAATACCATAAGATGCAAGTGAGCGGGAACATACCTGTTAAAAAGACATGAACAAACTATAAAGAAAAGGAACAGAAACAACTTCTTAGCTACAAGTCAGAATGGTATAACCACTCTAAAGTAAGAACCGAACCAAAACGAGAAAAAAAGAAGGGGAAAGAGACATAAGGTTGGAAAAGGAAATGACAAAAAATAACATCAAAATCAAAATAAATGGCTTCAGGAAGGTAAGAACTAAGAATCAAGTTACTCACGGAAAAGTAAAACCAGGATCCCCATAAATCTGAACATCTGGAGCACTGCCATATTCACGATAACATATAACACGAGCATCTTCACTAGCAGTCCTTGCCACCTCCATCGGAGACATTTTTGTATGAATATAACCTACAACATGCGGAGCAGGATTGGGATTGTGCAACTCAACGTGCTGCCCTATATCCCACGACGCACAGATTGAGTTTAGTGGTTAGACCGACAACTTAAATCACTAGACTCAAAGAAGCCAGGTAAAGTGTTGTGTGAACTCACCAATAAGCATACGGATTCCAATTCTTGACATGTAGAAGCGATCAAGGAACTGCTGAATATCATCAAGATCTTCATAAACTATCTTTGGAGCCATGCCTTTCTTTAACTGTTGAATGCCTAATGCCATTGTGGGCACCACATTGTTGTGTCTCACCTTGATGGCCTTAATCATTTCAGTGAATTCTTTCTCATCATTCATATTCTTGATCTCAGGAAAAGTTCTGAGATCACGGAAGGAATCTAAGTACCAATCTCGGACCTAAAAACAAAAAATTTAGCACATAGTTCAAAGATCAACTGGCTTTTTTTTTTTTGGGGGGGGGGGGGTTCCATATAAAAGGAAAACAAGTTTTGCACCACATGCCTACTTTTATTGAATGAAAGTTGGTAAACTTCCGGAAACCACGACCTTAAAAGCTAGAGGGTTAAAGACCAATGAAAATTATTAAAAATCAAAGGAATAGTAACATTCCATTTTTGTCAGTATAAGCATTCAGTCATAGTAGAATGAAACAAACGTGAATTCATATAGAATAATAATTTATACTGTTCTAAGCAAAGAGTATTATGCAGCTTGCCCAGCTTATCCGAGGATATAAAACCTTTGATTTCAAATTTTAAATGGACATTTAAGATCTGCAACTCATAAAGTTCCATCCAAGTCAAAAACCGTAATCAGCAAAATAATAATAATAAGGTTCAGCAAAGTTTCCCATCTAGCCCATGTTAAAGGCACTCGAGTTCCTTGAAACCAAGTTGAACTTCACATACTCAATTATTCACATGTCAATTGCAAAGACCAGGAAACTATATTACATTATTAACTAAAATACGAATTAATTTTTTTATTGAAAATATCACTTCCGCAAATTCGCAGATAGTTAATCTCTCAATTCTCACGACTCAGTCAGTAAAGAAAAATAAGACCAACAAATTAGTAAAATGAACTACACAAACAGAATTACCTCGTAAGCAAGGGGAAGGGGTTCTGATTAATGAAATTCACAAGAAAACGAACATTCAATGTAGGAAGAGAGAAGAAATAAAGAGACAGAACAAGCAGTAACCTTCAGGACAGCAGGTTTTTCAGATAATCCATATGGAAGCCTCTCGAGCTCAATAGCTCTTCTAGCAATCCTAATGGGAAGCTCCTTGTGAAGGAACTGAGCGGAAATCAGCAAATTCCTATCAGTGGGTTTGGACCCAAATTCCATCATATACCTCAAGCTCACCCCCGTCTGCTTCAAACAACTCCATCTGTGAACGTCCTCGATCAATCCCTTGGAAAAGGATTGGCAGGCCTTCTTAGCCGCCATCGCTCAGTTCTGTAGCCAAGAACAAGAACAGAAAGGTCCAGTTTGGGTAACGATAACGAATCGGAGCAGCAACAATCAGCATGCAAGCCAAGTACTACAGAATGCAAAAATGACATAGATAAACACGAAAGAATCCCCAATTGCGAGGAAAGGAGAAAGAGAAAGAGTCCCCTCCCGCAGAGGGAGAAATTGACAGGTGACGAAGATGAGTCCTCAAAAAGAAACTATGGTTAGATTTTAACCATACACGGACAAATTGAAATTTCCTTATTCCGGAGATCAGTATTAATTGATGATCGATGATGATGGTTTATGAAGCCGGAAAAACTGTAAGGCTCTGTTGCAAAAAATGTTCCAATTCCAAGTCTTCTAATTTCAAAATGCCTAATTCCCAATCCCCCTTTTCAAGAGGGATCCCTGTAAAAATCAGCACAGCGGCCCGGCTCACCACGTGATCATTCAGATTCTTGAGGATGACATGATTTGACAAGTGGTTCCAAAAGGAGTAGTACACGTGTCAAGGAAGGAGGCTATTTCGGGTCTTTCACCCCCCCCAACACCCGGGTTACGTCGTTTCGGATTTTAACCCGTCGGGAAATGATCGCCGGAGCCTGACAAAAGAAGAAGGGTGTGTTTGGCAAGCATCCCAAACCATGGTTTGAGAAAAATGTTAGCCAAACACCCTTAAAAAAATCAAAACCATAGTTTGGGTTCAAAACCATGGTTTTGGGAAAAAGCAGAAATTTTTTACTATTGGAGAAAAAAGAGAGAGTGTGAGAGCCTATATGATATGTATCTTGTTTTTTTTTATAAACATATTTTTTATAAACATATTTAATCTTATATCTTATAAATATATATACATATTAATTATTTATTAATTATATTATCTTATATATTATTAATATATGTTAATAAAAATATATTATTAACAATTTTATTCCTTCAAATTAAAATATATCATAAAATATATTTTTTCTATAATTATTATATTAATTTATACCAATTTGTATATATAAAAAGTACTTCTAATAATGACTATCCAAACACTCACACTTTTCAAAATCACTTTTTTACAAAATCTATTCTTCCCAAAATCTATTTTTTTCAGAATCTATTCTCCAGAAGCTATTCTTCAAACCATGGTTTGATTTCATCCAAACACATCCTAAATGACTAGACGGCGTAGGACTCGGCCCAGTTAGGGCCCACTTTATTATTGAAAATAACTTCCTCATCTTATTACAATTTACAACCAAGATTTAATTAGATAATTAATTATGAATAATATAAATAAGTAGACTCAAAGTCGTACCGAATTACGTATTTAATGTGATTAGAGTGCTATGATTTTTTTTTGCTGTCAACCTTTAAAACCAAGTGACGTGACCTACGGTGTCCAGTTCCCCACAAGCAACTACGGAGATAACGTAAAAAGTAAACGTGGTACGCTTCTGAAGATAAGTCTTACCCCCACACGGAACATAAAATAGTACAATAACCCATGCACATAAGCTCATATGAAAATCATAATAATGAAACAGTACAAAATTGAGATGAGTTTTAGTGACGAAGGGCGTGTATTTTTCTTATTTTTTATGTCAAACACTTGTGTGAAATAAAAGAGTCATTGGTCACCCAAGCGTGGAGGGGAACATGAAAAGTGGTCCAGAACAGAAGAAAGGGTTGGTACGCGTCCCTAGGCATTAATTTTTTGGTATGTTCTGATAATTTTATTTTGAATCGGGCACTTGACATTTTTATCTTCTTTTCAAATAGTGGAGGGGAGACGTGCAGTGCTGTGGCGTGGGTATTTATATGATGGTGTCCCGAGTATGTGTATGGGCGTGTGGTGTCTATAACACTCAATTCAAATATCTTTTTTTTTTTTTGAGTTACAGGAGGGCGGGATCGAACCCGCGTTACACACACGCACACACCCACACCACTGGGCCAACAGGCCGGTGGTACTCAATTCAAATATCTTATCTGCAAAAGACCCCACTTCTCTTCCAAAATGTGAATCCCAGGGCCCTCGTCTCTGTTCACATGCATTTATGAAGCACCGCCCCAATTTCTGTTCTTATCAAACAAGATCCAAACTAACTAAAATGTTTGCCGTTTGATGCTGAGAGGTAGTGGTAATAATTATGGAATTAAAAGGAGTAGTACCAGAGTAGGACAAAATGGTTGTAGATGGCAAAGGTCCGAAAACCACGTGTGTGTTTAATTGAACCATAAATGCAATTACATCCCGATCATCAATCACCGACTTTTTTAATTGGTGGTGAATTGAATTCAGAAGTATATTGAAGTCATGCATACTTCTGAGTTCAAAAAAAAAAAATTTGCAGAGGTATTTACAAATTATCTATTAACAAAATTTTTAAATTAATAATAAGATCCTAATTTATAATCTTATAAGTTATAAATGATTATTACTAATTAGATCAACTCTTATTTGTCACCAATTGCCGATTTGTTGTGACCTACCAGCCTCAATAGTCACCACTCGTTTTTTCCGTCGGACTCAATACTCACCACTCACCACTTAGACTAATTGGTGGGTGTAGGCCCGGGGGGCTCCAATCTAGAGCCCGGTTGATTTTTGAACCAAGCCGCTCTTGCTGGATTTGGCCCCGCACCAAAAATTCCAAAGGGAAAATTATTATTGTTTTTTTTTTTAATATTTATTGTTAATATATAACATTTCTTATACTTTTTGTGACTGACCACATGACGTAGATTAAATTTATATTTTAGAATGCCAAATGCAACTAGCCAGCTTGTCTGTAGTTTGGGAATTTCATAAAACTATTAACTAACATATAACAAATATGACACATTTTTCTTAAAACATTATAATCATATTTCTTAATACTCTGTCTCCTTTTCACTTGATTATGGTTAGGGGAGTATCCATAGAGTAATTTAGAGAAAATTGATAAATATGAGAAATGGATCTTATATCTAGGACCAAAACCAACTCAATAGTTAGGTCCTGTATCAAGGACCGGAGGAGTATTTTGGGTTTTTGCTTCTATTTTGAAACCATTATTATTTTTAAAGTTATGTTGCTAAAATTGGCAGTAGTAGTTGTAAAAGTTAGTAATGGAACACACAGTACTTCTCTTATTCTTACTATAAAAATTTATTTAATTAATCTGATTAGATTAAGAAAACTAAGGAAGTTAGTTATTTTAAGAAATATAATATATTTTTTTTAAAATACCATGATCAT